>NC_073307.1:118902677-119115177 GCF_027595985.1 Sorex araneus
ACTGTTGGTGATGCTTGGGGGACCACATGGGATGCGGGCATCCAACCCAGGTCTTCCAGGGACAAGGCAAATGCCCTACCTGCTGTACTATTGCTCCAGCCCATGATTTGGTTTTGATTATGCAATGTTCCAACATCAGTCTCGTTACCAGTGTGGCAGTGGACATTTCCTACCACCAATGTCCCAAGTTTCCCTACTTCCACCCAATACCTGGAGTGGCCACACGTTATGTATACCCCTTTACCTACTTTGAGCATTCAGTTCTTGTCCAGACTGATCATTTCTAACTATCATGGTCATAGGGGTCCCTTCTCTGTCCCAACTGCCATCTCCCCACCCTTGTGGAGGGCTTCCAATCATGGGCCAATTCTCCTGGACTCGTTCTAATGTACTGGGTAATAGTCACACACATGGTTTTATATCCCACAAATGAGTGCGATTATTCTATAGTTCGGAAGGAAACAGACCTGGGATGAGAGGGAACTTGCAGCAGGAAGGGCAGCATGTCCAGCAGACCTCTGACTGGGGGCTCTGATACTCCGCCCACCACCTCTTCAGGGCCCCCAGTTGGCCTCAGCTGTCTCCGAGGTGGCCCTGGACTTCCCGAGGGGTCGCCCTGAAGGATTGGGCCAAGCGAGTGAAGGACCCTGCGAGTTATGGAGGCCTAGGAAGTGCCTTGGCAAAATACGGTGATGATGGCCCGGGGATGAGCTCCAGCAGCGGGCATGTGGCGCAAAGGCAGGGAGGATCGGGGACTCCCAGGCAGGCTTGGGGCGCGGCGGGGAGCTGGGCGGGCACCTGCTGCTGCTGCTGGGTCCTGGCACGGGGGGCGGGGGTGTGTGGATGGGAGCTGTGGGGGGCACCCAGGTAGGCAGCAGCCTTCAGAGAGGCAGGGGTGGTGCCGAGTGTGTGTCCTGGGTGGCATGGAGGCTCACTTTCTAGTTTTTTGAGGAGTGCCCGTACTGTTTCCAAAACGCTGGCCTGGTTGATGAACCCACCTGTAATGAAAAAGAGTCCTTTCTCTCCCCCCCTCACCCCCACCCCCCGAACCCAAGCCAGCGTTCTTAATTCTAGCCCATTAAGAACGCAGCCTTCAGGCAGTGTTCTTAATGGGCTAGAAATAGTACAGGGGGGGAGGCGCTTTCCTTGCATGCAGCAGACTGGGGACCGGGTCACTCTACCATATGGTTCCCTGAGCAGCACCAGGAATAAGCCCTGAGAACTGACGAGTTTGGGCCCAAAACAAAACAAACAAAACATAAAGAGTTCCTAACACATCCAATAATATTTCCCCCACTTAAATATGTGCAGTTTTTAAAAAGATGGTATGATATATATAAATCACATCTATTTGGTATGCTTGAATTTCATATTTTAAAATATGCTTGGGCCTTTTTAACAAGTAGTTCTGGGAAAACTCTGAAGCTACATGCAAAAAAAAAATGAAGCCAGACCTCTTTCTGACACCATGCACAAAAAATTCAGATAAAAATGGGTTAAAGACCTCAATTCTGGTTATCATAACCAGAATCGATAAGGGTCCTGTAGGAAATGATAAACAGAACCCTCCGTTACAGTGAAGTAAGAGGCATCTTCAAAGATGAAACACCACTGACCAGCAAGTCAAAGATCAATAATGGAACTACATTAAACAAACAAGCCCCTGCACCTCGAAAGAAATCATGACAAAAATACAAAGACGGCCCACAGAAAAATTGTTTATCCAACACCCATCTGATAAGGGGTTAATATCAAAACTACATAAGCCACTGATAGAATTTTCCAAGAAAGAAACACCCAACCCATAGAAAAATGGGGCAAAGAAAATAACAGAAACTTCCTCAAAGAGGAAATACAAATGGCCAAAAGGCATATAAAAAATGCTCTACATCACTAATCATCAGGGTGATGCAAATCAAATATCATAGAAACCCGGCAAGCTGGAAGGGTAGGGTTTTTTTTTTTTTTTATCTTTTGGGTCATGCCTGGCAGTGCTCAGGGCTTACCTGGCTCTGCATTCAGAAATTACTCCTGGCAGTGCTTGGGGGACCATATGGGATGCCAGGGATTGAATCTGGGTCAGCTGGGCAATGCCCTTCTTGCTGTCCTATTGCTCTGGCCTACTGGAAGGGTGTTTATTCACAAGGTGATACCTCAAGCTTTTTGAAGATCACAGCACATAACATAAAAATGTGAACCAGACCTAACACATGAATAAGACACTGATCAGTCTTGGAGAACCCGGTAAACTACTGAGAGTATCCCGCCCGCATGGCAGAGCCTGGCAAGCTACCCATGGCATATTCAATATGCCAAAAACAGTAACAAGTCTCACAATGGAGATGTTACTGGTGCCCGCTCAAGCGAATCGATGAGCAACGGGATGACAGTGATACAGTGATACAGTCTCACACAGACAGATGAGCTGATCTGGGTAAAAGTCATAACTATTCCCATTCATAGAGAGAGCCGTCACAGTATCGCCCAAGTCCAGACAGAGGTGAAGCGAGTTCCGTAGAATACACCCCAAGGGACTTCTCCCCATTTTCAGACACAAGAGTGAACATCCAACTAGGCTGTGTTGAAGTATGTCACACCTATCAGGGGTGGCATGAGAGGCAGTGGGTCCAGGTGGGAAAGAGGGGGCACTCCTGGTCCCTGTACTGGATGGCACCCCTAGCTGGTTGACTTTGGAACAGGAAGAGAAAGAGCTCTAATGGTATCAGACCAATGGGTTAGAATGGGCTGAATAACCATAGACCCATGGAGGGGTGCGTGACCATTCGGCTCTGCCTTGCACCAAGGAGGGAGACAGTTAACCCTTTCCTCAGCCAGCAGGGAGACTTGCAGGCAGCTAAGAGACTGGTGGAGGCAGAGCCAGTGGCTGCTGAGGTGGCTCTGTGGGTAACAAAGGCCCAAGGGCAGGTGTGGGGCCGTGGAATGTATTTAACCTTTCCATAAGTTTCTATTTGTTACTTAGATGATAGACAGGGTCTTTGCTCAGTCTTTTCTGGGTCTGCAGTTTACCCCATTTCCCAGTACCTCCTATTTCCCT
This sequence comes from Sorex araneus, assembly GCF_027595985.1. Taxonomy (NCBI): domain Eukaryota; kingdom Metazoa; phylum Chordata; class Mammalia; order Eulipotyphla; family Soricidae; genus Sorex; species Sorex araneus. The sequence continues at coordinate 118,905,733 of NC_073307.1, forward strand.
GCCATTGGGGGTTGGGCCTCAGGTAAGACCATCAGGAGGGGAAGGGGAGGCCTGTGAGAAAGCAGGTGGAGCCTGTCGGTTTCAAAAATAAGTGAGAAGGGGCTGGAGCGATAGCACAGCGGGTAGGGCGTTTGCCTTGCACGCGGCCGACCCGGGTTCGAATCCCAGCATCCCATATGGTCCCCTGAGCACGGCCAGGGGTAATTCCTGAGTGCAGAGCCAGGAGTAACCCCTGTGCATCTCCAGGTGTGACCCAAAAAAAAGCAAAAAAAAAAAATAATAAGTGAGAAGACAAACAGTGGGCCATGCAGGCTGTGAACCGAAAGGTTGGATTCGAGTGTTCGGTGGCCGAGGGCCGCCTCCCCGGGCCGGATGACGGGCGAAGGGCAGGCGAGGGACTGAGGAACAGAACCGGACACCTGGCTGGTTAGCAGTCAGCTTATTTCTCTCCTCCTACACAAATTCATTGTACACCGGTCTCCCAGCTGAAAACTCTGGGTACCTTTGGGGGAGAGACGCTGAGCCCCCACCCTGCCCAAACCCTGGCAGCCACACTCATACCCCCAGGGCTGGCTCCATGCCAACGGCCCTCAGTGACTCACAGCTAAGCTCTGCAGAGACAATAAAGTGCCCCAGATTTCAGGTACACCAGTTTTCAGGCTGAGAACTCTGGGGGCTTCTTGGAGAGGGGGCAGGCAGCCTCCCCCACACCTTCTGTACTTCAGGAAGCTCTGGCATCCATGCCCATGTCCCACAGCCAATGCTGTGTAAGCTCACAGCCCAGTTAAGTATTCCAGAGTTGCTCAACACCTCCACACTCTACACCAGGAATCACTGTCTCTACACTAGGAATTACTCCTGGTGGGCTCGGGGGACCATATGGAGTGCCAGGGCTGGAATCTGGGATGGCTGCGTGCAAGGCAAGGACCCTACCCACTGCACTATTTTTCTGTCCCCTCAATTCTTAATTTTTTCAAGTCCACATATGGCCCCCTTTCCGTGAGTGGCACTTCCAGTCCTCCCCCAGGCTTCCCCCAGCAGAGAGACAAAGAGACAGGGGACTCAGAGACTGATAGTGAAAATGACCTGGTTAATGCAGAGCTGCTAGCATACTTAGAGAACCTGTGGGGGGGGGGGAGGGGGGGCGGGGAGGGTCTGGGGGTTGCTGAGGTATAGCACCTAGGTGTGATTGATCATTTACAGAGATAAAACACTTGGGGAGATTCACCTGTGGAGATACTCTGTCTCCCAGGGACATTTACATTGCTTTTGTCTTTCCTTCTTGTTTTATATGTGAAACAGTTACATTTACTTCTTATCAATACTTGCCATTGTTTGGATAAACACAGTAAGAGACAAAGATCCCAAAACTGGGTTCTGATGGCAAGCAAGGCTTTTACCATAAATCCCAGACTAAGTCTCCTCAGGGAAGTTCAGCTTGTCCTTCCCTATGGGTCCTGTCTCTTAAGTCATAATAGCTTGCATCAAGACTTTCGAGACTGTCCCATTTTGATGCCAGAGTAGCTTTGTCAACCTGCCCCGGGTCCATCTCTATCCTATGGTTAGGAACTACAGGGACTGAAGCCTGAGCCAAGTAATTATGACCAATGCCCAGGGGTAGGTCTATTTCAGAGTCCCCGGACTGTTTTTAATCAAAGAACATTGCTCTATAGTAAAATATAAAAAGTCTATAGGGGATAGAAAAGCAGGTACAAATACACAGCACTTCAAACACAAACCACCACAAATACAAAGTCCAGAATTACCAGAAAGTTGGCTTCTAAGTAATCAAGACTTACTTGGGGAACTGAGACAATGAGATATAAAACACAAAGGAATGGTTAAAGATAAACTCGGGATTAGGGGTGCTCACAAGAGCACTGTGAGCTTCTCTGGGAGGAGGGAAAGCGGCAATCACTGATGTAGTCTAAAACACGTAGGGTTGTTATTCAACACCCATACTTTGTCAAAGAGGCTGAAGCACTTGGCACTCCCGCCAACAGTGATGAGGGCTCCTTTCCCCGCTGCCCTGCACCACTGGTGGTTTTTACTCTTTTGTTTGTTTGGGGGGCCACACCCAGCAGTGCTCAGGGCTTACTCTGACTGTGCTCAGGGATCACTCCTGGCGGGCCTCCCCCATCCCCGCTCCACCAAATAATATTTCTGTAAGTGTGCTATGAGCAATCCAAAAATCAAATTAAGAACATAATATCTTAAATACCGTCAGTTGGGGGTATGGTGCCGCCAACAGGTCAACCTGTACCTGCGGGGCGAGTGCATCCGCAACCTGATGGTGCCTTCAGGCTTCCTGATACCCCAAAATTGCCGCTGTGCCTTCAGCCGGACCCCAATAACTTGGGACCAAGTTTACCAAGAAATTAAATGGCCAAATGCTAGATATGTGGGAGCCACGGCCGCAGAACACCTCTGGCTCAGCTATACAAGCTCATTTATTGGCTCGTTTATTTATTATCAGGGACCCATAGATAATCTCGAAAGAGATCAAAAACCACAGTTAATCTCAGGCTGGTGCTTTGCTGAACACACTAGGGTAAATCAGAGGGGGGTGGGTTGGCCTGTGCCCGACCAAGCAGAGCCCCCAGCAGCCACTTGCTTCCACAACCCAAAATTGCCTCTGTACCCTGGCCTGACTCCACCGTCTCAGGACGGACCTCACCAAGATATAATCTGCTGAAAATTCTAGTATATGGGTTTTGCGACTGAACTCTCCAGGCTTTCTCAGAGTTGGGGTGGGCTACCTCCCCCACTTCCCAATACCCATGGAAGCACTGGCAGTCACCCCCACGAACCAACTCCAGCGCCACCCTGTAATGTGCTGAAACTTTTTGTAATGTGGATCTTAGCGCGCCAACAGCCCAAAGACACAGCACCGAGTCCGAGTCCCGGAAGAAACCACAGCACTGGAGATCTCTCTGGGCCCCATACTGAGCCAGTTTCACCAGGCACCCCAGATGGAGCAGGTGCAGTCTCCCCACCTACTCCAGATGGAATCCCGGCAACCAAGAGCTTCCACAAGCAAGACCCAGGTATGTGGGTTCCAGGACTGGATCTCCAGGCTGCACGGTGGCAGAGGACCGGGCGCTGTCCCTCCCTGTGTCCCTGCCTGCCCAGCAGACTGGCTGCCACGCCCACAATGTGCCTTGGCGCTGTCTTAGTGCACCAACAGCCCTGGCCCAGAGACTCCCAAGTGAATCCCAAAATGGATTAGTGCTATACAGAGATGTCTCCAGAGCCCAACCGTTTACGATCTAGAAATTTACATTTGCAATCCTGGCCGCTCAAGTTCTCATGATATTCAAAATGAGCAATGGAAAATAAATTATCTAATGTCTGTCCCTGGCAGGTAGGCTTAAATAATGGTGGGAAAATTCGAGCAAAACATAATGCCCGAAATTAGAGAGAGAGTATTCGGGAAATTGTCTGCCATAGAGGCAGGGTAATGAATAGGATGTTGGGGGAGGGGGAATATTGGTAGTGAAAATGTGCACTGATGGAGTGATGGGTATTCCATCAATATATGGCTGAATCTCAAACATGAAAGCTTTGTAACTATTTCACAGTGATAAAGTAAAAAAAAAAAGTTTAAAAAAATGCCATCAAAAAGAATAAAATACTTAGAGCTACATAAAAATCTTTCTTTCAATTAAATAAGATTACCTTTGGACTAGAGTGATAGTACAGTGGGTAGGGCGTTTGCCTTGCACACAGCCAACCCGGGTTCAATTCCCAGCATCCCCTATGGTCCCCTGAGCACTGCAAGGAGTAATTCCTTGAGTGCAGAGCCAGGAGTAACCCCTGTGCATCACCAGATGTGACCCAAAAAGCAAAATAACAACAATAATAATACCTTTTTTACTTATTGATAAAAAAATGAAAATAAATTATTTTTTTCTTGGGCCACTCCTGGTAATGCTCAGGGGTTACTTCTGGCTCTGCACTCTGGAATTAATCCTGGTAGTGCTCAGGGGACCATATGGGGTGCCAGGATGAAACCTGGGTCAGCCACATACAAAGCAGATACCCTCCCTGCTATAGCATATGATTACCTCTTTTATCTCTTCCCTTGCCTTTGGTAAATTTGTGCCAGAGTGTAAGAATTATTTTTATTTATTTATTTATTTATTTATTTTATTGAATCACCATGTGGAAATTTACAGAGCTTTCAGGCTTAAGTCTCAGCTATACAATGCTCGAACAACCATCCCTTTACCAGTGCACATATTCCACCACCAAAAAAAAAAACCCAGTATACCTCTGGCTCCCCCTATCTACCTCCCACCCCCCTCCCCTGCCTGCCTGCCTGTGTAGCTGATAAATTTCACTTTACTTTCTCTTTACTTTGGTTACATTCAATATTTCAACAAAAACTCACTATTATTGTTTGGAGTTTCCCCCCCAGAATCAGTCCTGCTGAAAAGGAAGCATTTGATAATTTGTTTTCCATTGCTGAGAATGAAGAGATAAGAGGTTTTGGATTTCTGTATTTTAATATTTTAGTAACTAAGTCCAGGGAAATTTCTGCCAGAAATTGCGTTGTTGCAAGCTCATACCTCTCATTAGTGGTCCTCATAAGATGGCGGTCGCCACTTTGTTCCCCCCGGTAAGGAAAAGGGGAAGAGAGAAAACCCTTTCCCGTCCTGGGGCGGCATGGGGCCCAGGAGACAGAAATGTCTCATAGTCTAGAGACATTTCTTCAAGAAGCTGCTGGTACCAAAAGTAGTTTAGATGGCCCCTGGAATCATGCTCATTCAGCATCGTAGAGGCCGCACATGTGCAGCCCCTGGGGTTACATCTCGGCAGAGAGCCAGGATTATTTTTAGTTATTAATTTTTTGAGGGTTATTTTTTTTGCTTCAACTCCTCCCTTGCTAGGTCCATGTCCCAGATACGAGACATCTTAGGAATAAATTTAACAAAAGAAGAAGAAAAATAGTGAAATCTAAAAATGATCATTGTAAGGAATTTAGGAAGCCTCCTGCCTTAGTCTTCTTGTTCTGCTGTAGCAAGTTCCTCTGCTTGAGTGGCTTAAAGCACGGACCTTTATGGTTCTTGGACTGAATCCTCCTCTATGCTCTCACTGCATCCCCAGGTACAGAGTCTCTCATTATCTTCCCTCACCTGAGTCTCCTACAGGTACATGAGCCCCATTCAAGAGGACTCCTCCCTCTTGACCCAAAAGGTCACCTCCAAACATCACCTGGGGATTAGCCTCACGGCTGTATTTAGCACATTTACAGATGAGAAGACAGCACTAAGGTGGCAGAGTGATACAGCTCCTCCTTCTTTTAGGAAATAAGAAGGTGATTCAGAGGTTTCTGTGAAATTGCAAGGGATGAAAGTAATCAAAACGAGTGTAGAAGAAGAACAAGGTTGGAGGGTCTTATATTTGTTGATGAATGAGTGCCCTGTCCCTGAAACCATTCCCCACATCCCACCGCTCACCCTGGTCCTCAGCTCCCCAAAAGGGATTTTTTTTTTCAATTCTGCAGTAGTGTTTCAGAGTTCCCGGGCTGTTTTTACCGAGCATCACCCCAGCCTGATGTCCTTTATTGTCACAGGTGCACTGAAAGAGCAGAAGGCAGGGGACAGTCAGCTTGTGAATCTCATCTCCTGCAGAATCTCATCTCCTCATCCCTCGGGCCTCAAGATTATGGGTGCTAGCTTGTATTGGAAAAGTCAAGGTAGCAATTTCAGGCGTTGTAAGGCATCGTGCCTTGGATCTGAAACCTACACTTTGAAGAATCAGACGACAAAGGATGCCTCACTGCAGCTGCTTGTGTTCCAACTGCAGGATAAACAATACTGCCATCAGATGGTAAACACTTCTTCGAAGTCTCGGGAGAGCATTCTGCTAAAGTTTTCAGGTGAGTGTCAAGGCAGGACTCTGGGGCTCTGTGTTGGGGAGGAGATGTGGACAGATTCGGGCCATGGGCCTAAGTCAGTTTCACTCCCAGGCTGCCACAGACCCCTCCCTCTTCCCTCCCTCTGTCTCTCCCTCTGTCCGTTCATCCCTCCCTCCCTCCCTTCCTCCGCCTTCCTTCCTTCCTTCCTTCCTTCCTTCCTTCCTTCCTTCCTTCTTCCTTCCTTCCTTCCTTCCTTCCTTCCTTCCTTCCTTCTTTCCTTCCTTCCTTCCTTCCTTCCTTCCTTCCTTCCTTCCTTCCTTCCTTCCTTCCTTCCTTCCTTCCTTCCTTCCTTCCTCTCTCCCTCCCTCCCTCCCTCCCTCCCTCCCTCCCTTCCTTCCTTCCTCCCTCTCTTCCTCTCTTCCTCCCTTTCTCCCTTCTTTCCTTCCTCCCTCCTTCCTTCCTCCCTTCCTTCCTTCCTCTTTTCCTTCCTCCCTCCCTCCCTCCTTCCCTCCTTCCCTCCCTTCCTTCCTTCTTTCCTTCCTTCCTCCTTTGTTTCATTTTTTGATTTTGGGCTTCATTTGGTTGTCTTCAGGCGCTCTTTCTGGTTCAGTGATTACATCTGACAGTGCTCAGGGGAATATATGGTGCTGAGACTCTATCCAAGGTCAGCCACATACAAAGAAGGGGCTGTAAGAACCCCTGTACTATCTCTCCGGCCCCATCTTTATTTTATTTTTTTATTTTTTATTTTATTTTATTTTTTTTTGCTTTTTGGGTCACACCTGGCGATGCACAGGGGTTACTCCTGGCTTTTCACTCAGGAATTACCCCTGGCTGTGCTCAGGGGACCATATGGGATGCTGGGATTTGAACCTGGGTCGGCCGCGTGCAAGGCAAACGCCCTACCTGCTGTGCTATCTCTCCAGCCCCCCCATCTTTATTTTAACTTATTCTTTTCTCGGTAAGATTGTGCCTGTGTTTGTTTTTTCCCCCACTCCCCACAAAAATACTCTTGGGGAGTGGGGGCAAAAGAGAATATAGTGGGTGACAGCAATTGCCTTGCACGCTGTCTACCCGGGTTTGATTCCTGGTGCCCCATATCACTCCCCGAGGCTGCCAGGAGTGATTCCTCATTGCTGAGCCAGGAGTAAGCCCTGAGCACAGCTGGATACATTTTGGATTTGCTCCTGCTACTAAGCTCATGTGATAATACTCAGCTGCAGAGGAGGTGGGAGGTGCAGTTTTGTTGTTGTTGTTGTTATTATTATTATTATTATTTGGGGGGCACCCAAGCAATACTCAGGGGATTCGGTGCCCCTACCCAGAAATACTCAGCCCAACTGTGTGAGCTGATGGTTAGGAGCTTGGTCTGGGAGATGCACTGTTGGTCAGAGCCAGCAGGGCTTTGGGGTCTGACCATGCTCACGTGCCACTGGGGGTCAAGGTACCTGTTCTAGCCTCTGGGGGGCCACTGGGGGGCAAGGTACCTGTTCTAGCCTCTTTGAGCTGTGTCCCTGTCCCAGGGAGAGGTGGTTTTGACATGCCCCGGTCACTGAAGAATGGACATCGGCCCTGCCCACCACAGCCGTGTTCCACTGCTCTCCTCGGGTTCTCAAAGGTATCAGGGTCACAGCCTGTCCAGTAGTAAACCCACTGTCCTCGGAAGTTCTGACTCCCTTTCAGTTGACGTCCCTTTCCCAGAGGCTCGTGGCGGGTCAGAACCGGGGAGTGGAGACGCAGCTGGTTCCTACCTACCCTTACTGTCCACTCTGTCCCAGCAGCTCAGCCCAACAGCACTGTGGATGCACGTGAAAACATCACGGTCACCTGCACGCCACTTTGCTTCTCTCCCTGGAACACATTCAGTGTCAACTGCACCTTGGAGAGAAAGCCCTCAGAGGAGGACAGCAAGGCCCTGTACCAGTGCCCTGACATAAAGCTTACTCCCCTGCCAGGTGGGGAACAGCGCTCCCACCAGGCCAGGTAAGCAGGGGGCTAATGTATATAGGGAGTAACACCTATGGCTTCTGCCCTGGCCACCTAGGGGAGGGGCTGGGCGTGTGTCAGCCCCAGAGCTGACAGTCATGACGCGTCCCCATAAGCCGGGGTGGGGTGGGCATGCTCCTCTTTGGGGAATCAGGGCTGTATATTCACTCACAGCAGCTAAGCGATCTAATGGCCTCGATGAAAAGGCCAGTTGTGTCCATGTCTCTTGAGACGAGGGTCTGTCAGAGGCCAAGGAACCCACTGCCACCACTCTTCCAGTAAGACTTCAGGCCACGCCAGGCACATGAGAGGCCAAGTCGGTCATTCTGGCTTCTGTCCTGAACTTGGGGAAAAAGAGGCTATAGAGGAGGGTGGTCCTTTACCTCTGGCCTGGACACTGGACCCTGGGTCTGGGGCCGACTTTCCCAAAGTGGGCAATTCCGCCCCCTGGTGGAAGGACACTGGAGCCACCCAGGGGACAGCAGTAACCTCAGGCACTATAGGGGATCACTTTTGGGCCCGGACAAAGCAGGGCAATGAGGTCTAGATGTGCCAGATGGGGCCTGGCATGGTCCTGGAGGGAGAGGGGAATTGTTCCAGGCAGTAAGGACGAGGGAGTCTGTGCTCAGAGTTCAGTCTTGGTGGGGGGGGGGGCGAGGGGGAGGTGTTGTGGGACTGACGCACGCATGCAGAAAATAATGTGTGATACAAAGGCTTGTCTGGGCTGAGTATCTATTTCTTGGCCTGTTTGGGCTGTTTATTTATGGGGAAGCAGGAGTTAGGCTATGCCCCGCAATGCTCAGGGTTGAGTCCTGTCTGTGCACTCAGGGATTCCTCCTGGTGGGACTCAGGCGGTTCAGCTGGGCTCAGCTGTGTGCAAAGCAGGCACCTGGGCCCCAGTACCTTTTTTCCAAATAAGCTTCTTTACTGTAAGAAGTTGCCACAGCCTCCAGTGGCTTATTCACAGTAGTAAAGTGTTTGCTTCTGTCTGAGATGAGGATGTCAGCATGGATGGGTGAGGGCCCTCGTCCCAGCTGCAGACTCGCTGTATCCTCATGCAGGAAGGGACAGAGTCTCTCGGGGCTCTTTTCTAGGTGCACAAATACCACTGAGCAGGGGGCAGGTGGATGCTTAACCCTCAGGACCTACCATGTTCCTGAAGCCCCAGGTCCAGACATCATACCCACGGCCCATGGGGTTCCCAGGAGGCCCTGCGTGGAGTCAGATGCTTCGGCCAGAGCAGTGTGCAAGGGGTGTGTGCATGCGTGTGCGGCTGGAGCCTGCATGTGGCTGGCGTGTGTGCACGTGCATGGTGTTGAGGACTGCAGAGCACATCTGGCAAGCCCAGAACACACTGTGCAGGTTGTACAGTGGGGACGGAGGCAGGAGTCGGGCTTCTACCGCTGACAGGGAGGAGACACACAGCCACAGAGATCTAAGTAGGGTGGTGCAGTTCCTTTAAATTTAAGAAAGTTAAGTAACATTCTCTTCTATCTCTCTGCTGAATCTGTGGTTATAAAAATTGCCTTATGGGGGGGGGGGCTGGAGCGATAGCACAGCAGGTAGGGCGTTTGCCTTGCACGCGGCCAACCTGGGTTCTATTCCCAGTATCCCATATGGTCCCCTGAGCACCGCCAGGGGTAATTCCTGAGTACAGAGCCAGGAGTAACCCCTGTGCATCGCCGGGTGTGACCCAAAAAGCCAAAAAAAAAAAACAATTGCCTTATGGGTGTTTGGCTCTGTTCTGGCCATTGTTGTAGCAGTTCTCGTTATTTATTGGCTGAGGTAAGAAGATCTAAAAAAATGTATTTCTGTGTTTGGGATTGGATCTGGGAGTTCGGGGATTATAAGCAGTGGAGGGTGTTGGGGAATGCTCCGGATTGAGGCTGGGATTTTATTCTTTAGCCATGGGACCAGGATGGGTGGGAGGCAGCACTGAGCACTGCAGGGTCAAACCCAGGGCCTCACACGTGCAAGGCAGCTGCTTCCCACTGAGCCCAGCCCTCGGTTGGGATGCTGTCAGTGTGCTTTGTGTTTTCTGATGCTGTGCTGGGGACTTTCCTACCTGATCTCTCAGTGGCCGTCTGCCCCTGCCCCCTGTCAGTGTTGAGCCTCCCTGGCTAGGCCCGGGCTGTCTTGTTCTCACACACAGACACCCATAGCTCAGGGGAAGTTCCCACACTGCCCACCCCCCCCCCCCCCCCCCCCGTGTCCCTCTTCCCAATGTCCAGCTTCCCATGAGAGTTTACTGTGTTTGTTGGTTTGGCTTTGGGGCCACACCTAGGAGCCCTGGGCTCAGGGATCACTCCTGGCAGGGACCATATGTAGTGCTGGGATTAAACCCAGACAGGCAGTGTTCAAGGCAAGCGCCTCATTCTTCTCTCTCTCTCTCTCTCTCTCTCTCTCTCTCTCTCTCTCTCTCTCTCTCTCTCTCTCTCTCTCTCTCTCTCTCTCTCTCTCTCTCCCTCTCTCCCTCTCTCTTTCTCTCTCTCCCTCTCTCTCTCCTCTCTCTGCTCTCTCCTCTCTCTCCTCTCTCTCCTCTCTCTCCTCCCTCCCTCCCTCCCCAGATTCTACTGGTTTGACTAAGAATTTCTAGTCTTATTCTCATAAAAAACTGTGTAAATCAGTATATTGATAATAAAAATAAATTTAATATTTTTCTAGCCCTTATTATTTCCAAATTAAAGCTTGTTTCCAAATATGTTTAGCCCTGGGGCCAGTGTGAGTACAGTGGGAAGGGCATTTGCCTTGCACCCAGCCAACCCAGTTTGGTCACTGGCACCCCATGTGATCCCTCAAGCTGCCAGGAGTGTTTCCTTAGCACAGAGCCAGGAGTAAGTCCTGAACACAGCTGGCTGTGATCTAAAAACAAAAAACAATAAGAACATGTATGATCTATATCTATCTATCTATCTATCTATCTATCTATCTATCTATCTATCTATCTATCTTTATAGTGCAATGGGCTAGAGCACATGCTTTACATGTGGGAGTCTGGGTTCAGTGTTCCGTAATCATGGTCCCCTGAGCCCCCCCCAGCAGAAAACCCTGACCACTTCCAGGTATGCCCCTCCCAAACAAATGCATACAAAAGTGCTCAAGCTTTAGCAGTTCAGGTGACAGGTGTAAATGTGTAGGTTAAGGTGGGTGTGCCACCCCCACCCCACCCCTCTCTGCAACCCCAAATGGTCCTACCTAGGACAGGAATGTGGCTCACATGTGTAGAGCACATGCCAAAAAAATAAAGTGTCTAGGCAAAAAAAGTGCTCTCAGTTATTTACAGGCCTGCCGGGGCAGAATCTACCAAGCTACGGCATCCGATGGTAAAATTGTTATGGAAAGGTAGAGTGACCAAGAGTGGAGTGTCGTACCCACAGGGGTTCTGCTGATTCGTCACTTACTCTCCTGAAGGGACCTAGACCCATGAGAAACCCATGAGAAATAACACGGGCTCCAGTGCTTCTTGTGCTCTTCATGTTTGTCCTCATATTTCTTGCCTTGTTATTTTCAACATTCCAGGAGGAAACGCCGACAGAGAAATCCACAGCAAAGTGTTCCTTCAGAGAACTACAGCAAGGTTCCTACTGAATCCACAGAGGCTGGCAGTGATGTCCCCACTCCTCCTACTCCGTGACCCTGTCCTGCGCCAGGAAACTCAGTCATGGGCTGCCCTTGGCCATAGGGCCGTCACCTCATGACTTGCTTCAGGCACCAGACTCAGAAGTGAGAGTCTGCCAGTTCCAGAGTGGGATATGACATGTTTGCATTTGCTTTCTTGTCTCCTGGTACAAGCTGGAGTGCTTGTCAAAGCTAGTCTGCTGGGCGAGAGAAGGAGGAGCCCAGGGCTCCAGTCCAGAGCCGTGGTCAGCAGGTGGCAGCCACCTTCCTCTCGGGCCAGCATGGCCAAGTCTGGGATGTGTGAGAACCTGCCTCACAGGGCCACACTCTGTGGTGCTCGAGGGCTCTGATCCTGGCCCAGCAGCCTGGCAGTGTGGTCTCAGACACACACACTGATGCCTGGGAGCCATCAGAGCCACCGGAGGTGCTCAGGGGTGCTTATGGTACCTGGGCTTGAACTCAGGGCCTTGTACACCACACATTAAGGTGCATAACTACTTGCACCATGTCCCCAGCTTTAAACACTAGCTATTGTTGTATGGTATAAGGGGTCATACAAAATGTTTTACAAAATATTTTTTTACAAATTATTTTACCAAATATATATGTGTGTGTATATACATCTATATACATATACATATATATTTACAAAAAGTTATTTTGTATTGTGCCAGGGATCCTCACATGGGCAAGGATCCTAGCAGTGCTCAGGGACCATATTGGTGCTAGGGATCAAACTGGGTTGGCTGTATGCAAGACAAGTGCCTTACTCACTGTGCCCATCTCTCAGCCCTTTGCACTATTTCCAATATCTTCTACATAGGAACAGCCCAAATTTCTAAGAACAGATGGCTGGATAAAGAAGTTGTGGTAAATATTCACCATGGAGTACTACTCCACTAAGAAGATAATTTCTTGCCCTGGAGAGAGCATGAAATGGGCTGAACACGTGCTTTGTATGTGGGGAGCCCGGGGTTCATCCCTAGCTCTTCCCGGTGCCCTGAGCACTGCCAGGAGCAAGTTCCAAGCACTGAACTGGGAGTGGCCCCCAAACAAAATAGCAAAAAGAAAAGAAGAAAAGGTGAATTCTGGCCCCTTCTGATACCACAGATGGAGAGTGTTACACTAAGCAAAATAACTCAGAAATGAAGATAAATACCAGATGCTCATAGATTTCTTAGGATATAAAGGCAAAACAAGAGATCAGACCAAACCAATCTCAGATTTCCAGAGTATAAGGGCACAAAGGAAAGGGTTGGGGTGGGGGTGGGGGGTGGGTTCTAGTTCACTGTGATAGAGTCGTCGGCCCTTTGGAGGAGAATAGGGCACGACAGCTCTCAAAGATGTATAATTGTATACTTGAAACCTATCCTGGTACCAACCACTGTTCCGTCAGTTTACAAACAGAACAGCCCTGGGGGCTGGGGTGTGGCTCACCTGCTAGTGCTCACCCTTGGCATTGCGGACACCCTGGGTTGGATCCTGGGTACCACATCCTCTCTGCCCCACCCCCAGTGCTCTTGAGCACTTCCTGCTCTAGACACAGAACACTGGGAAGTGCCAACTCCCTCCCCCCAATATTTGTGTGTTCGTTTCACCCCAATATTTGTGTGTTTGCTTAACCCACAATATTTGTGTTTCTTCCCCCAATATTTGTGTGTGTGTGTTTGATCCACCTACTATTTGTGTTTGTTTACTCCCCAACCCCAATATTTATGAGTTTCTGTATTTATTTAAAGCAGTGATACAACTCTCCACAAAGATGTTTTATTTATTGTTTTTCTGGGAGCCATACCTGGCAATGCTCAGGACTCACTCCTGACTCTGTGCTCAGAGATCACTCCTCTCGGGCTCAGGGGACCATATGTGGTGCTGGGATTGAACCCAGACAGGTCTGCGGTGTGCAGGGCAAGCGGCGTCCCCGCTGTCCTGTCCGCCCAGCCCCACGGAGGCTGAGTTCTGACCAGGTGCGACAGCATCAATACTCTGCCACCCGGACCAGCACCAGCCGCTTAGGGGCTCCTGCTCCATTCGGTCCTTCCGGATGTTACCTGCCATCAGGGCCTGTGGCCTCTCCCCGACGTCCTCTCCCCTCGAATCCGAGCACCGGTGCCCATCTCTCTTGGACACTGCTCTGCAGCCTCACGTGAAGACCAGCGAGTGCTCCCAGCACGGGCGCCTGACTTTCTCAGGAAGCCGGACTCGGCCGTTCCTGCACAGTACCTCCAGGCCCCACATGGAGTCAGTGAGTCGCTGACTTCACTGAGTCAGTGACTTGAGTAGAGAAGTTCCAGCTCCCTTCCCATCCCCCAGCTTGTTCTGGACAAGAAAGCAATAATTTTATATGATTTTTTTAAATGAATCTGGTAAATATAAATAAATTACATTTCAGATTTCCTAGCTCTGTGTAATTCTTTTGGGTATTTTTGGTTGATGTTGTTTGTTTGTTTTTGGTTTGGGGCCACATCAGGGCTTACTCCTGGCTCTGTGCTCAGGAATCACTCCTGGTGGGGCCTCAGGCACCATATGGGGTACCTGGGATTAAACCCAGGGTGATGGTGACGACCAGTGTCCTCCCCGCTGTCCTTTCTCCCTGAGTCCATCCGCATTGTTTCGTGACAGCAGGCGGATGCTTTGTCTGTGTCTGGGGACCCGTGGAGGGTGGAGATGGGGCCCGACCACCAGGGAGAGTCTGAGCAGAAGGGGCTGTGCAGGGTGGGCTGGGTCCTGAGGCCTAGGGCAGGTGCTCCTGCTGGAGACTTCTGGTTTGTTTTTAAGGGGGGACCTGTTGGTTGGTGTGCTTGGCTCTTGCCCTGTGTTCTGTAACTGAATCTCGTTTCATAATTAGACAAGGTGCAGCACCTCAGCCAGGTAACAAGGATGTGGAGGGCCTCGTGCCAGGCATTGTCCTGGGTAAGGTACAGCATGGCGCACTCCTGGGAGGGGTGAAGAGAGCAGGGAGTGACAGTGTTCAGTGAGAGGAAACCCTTAGACGCTGAGTCAAGGTTGCAGGGGGGAGAGAGGGGCTGGATGAAAGGGCCAGTGGGCTGTGGTGGAGGGGTACTGGCATGTTGAGGTTGGCATTATGTGCTGACATTGCGCCCCTGAGTCATAAATCTTTGCTCTTAAAAATTAATATCAGGGATGTTGGAGAGAAGTACAGTGGGTAGGTCCTTCCCTGCATGAGGCTGACCCTAGTTTGATCCCCTGTTCTCCGTATGGTCCCCGAGTACAGCTAAGATCGATCTCTGAGTGCCGAGCAAGGAGTAAACCCTGAGCAACACCTGATGTAGCCCCCAAACAAAGAAAAAACAACAAAAACCCCAGAAATGAATATTGGGCAAAGAGGACTTAAGGCATTGCCTTGCATGGGTCACCACAAGGTCCCCAGGGCATGGCCAGGTCTGATCCCTGAGCATAGAGAAATAAGCCCTGACACAGCTGGGTGGGTGTGGCCCAGCTCCCTCCCCCAAATCAATGTACCCAGTTAAAAATAAGAAAAGCTACAGTGTAGCTCTAACAGTGCAGTTATCAGAGACACACAGTTATATTAAAGACCTCGGTAGAGGCAGAGAGGCCTGTTCACAGTCTACTGGACGCTGGACCAGGGACGCTGAGGCGGAGTTTCTGGTTCACAAAAGAGGGAGATACAGGCATGGTCAGACCATCTGTTTAGCCTCTTGGTTTAGAAGACCCCGTGCCACCCCAACTAGGGCGCCAATATGTCATGTGGATATTATCGTGTCTGTGGGTTCCAAGCACAGAAATGAAAGGAGGGACATGGCACAGCTGGGACTGGAGCTAAGGAAGGAAATTCAAGTTGTTCCCAGTGGTGGAGAGAGGGTGACACCCTTCGAAAAAGCAGGGAGAAAGTTAAGATTTTTTAAGTCTATCAGAATAAATCATGATATTTTTAAAGCAATTTTAATAAAACAGTTAAATGATATGAAAGCGGGATGGATGGGTAGAATTGCAATGGCGTCTTTTTACGGGAAGATAGAACTTTGAAGAGGGGATGGACATCGGTGGATGCACGGTGTAGCTCAGAGGGAATCACGGGGGAGGAGAGAGGAAGGGCGTCAAGGCATGAGGGGTGCAGGACTAAGAAGCCGGCTGGACCTAGAGAGACAGGAGGGGAAGGACAGAACGTTGAGATGATTTCCATCTTTCTAGTTCCAACATGGAAAGGAAATCGGGATACAGTAGGAATTTAACAAAAAAGAACTTGAGTCTCAGAACTGCCCGGCATCTACCTTGCTCTCATCACACTGAGCGAGTTCCTCGCCCCATCAGGGAAAACCCAGGAGGAGTGGAATGGCGTGGAGAGAGCACAGTGGCTGGGGACCCGGAGCCGGCTTTGCTTGCCCCAGTGGGTCCGCAGAGGAGAAGCTATTTTTACTCCCTGTGCTGCAGAGTGCCAGTCCCCACTCAGGAAGGGAGGCCTGTGACACCCATGGGCAGAAGGAAGCTTCTGGAGTCTGCTGACCAGCTGGGCTCTTGTTTGGTCTCGCTACTCCCAGGGAAGGAAAGACAAGCATCGTTAGTTGCTTTGTCCTTTGTACCATTGTCCCCTCAGTGGCATCATGCCAGGGAGGACTCGGGGCCCAGGGGAGAGGGGCAAGTGCACGCTGACTCCTATGCCAGAGGCCCAGCCTCCCACCCCGCCCCCATCCTGCCTCCTGGAGCCCTGGAGATGGAAACAGTCTCTTTCCCTGAAGATGCAGGAAGCCCCAGACCAGTGCGCCTCACAGGATACCTGAGATCTCATTATTGGTGTGTTTGGGGGCCACACCCAGCGATGCTCAGAGCCCACCTCTGGCTCTGTGCTCAGGGATCACTCCTGGTGGTGCTCAGGGGATCACATGGGTGCCAGGGATTGAACCTGGGTTGGCCACATGCCAGGTGAGCGCCCTCCCCGCTGCTGCGCTACTGCTGTTTCCAGATGCCAGTGGTTTCGATTCTCGTGGACAAACCCTCTGGAAGTGGTTCTCGCCGTATTCCACTCCTTTGACCAGCTTCTCCTGTTGTTCTTCACAGGTGCCTCAGGCTGCCATCGGCAGGACCTGGGCGGCAGAATCCACGTCTTCTATCCAATGTCTTATGCATGTCTCCTTACGGTATAGGTCACCTGTACCTGTGGGGAGGACCCAGGCTCCCTGGGCCAGGCCTTCCCCAGAAAAGCTGTTGGGGGGGCTGGAGGGCAAGGCTGGGTGGGTAAGGCACCGCCTCTGGAGACGGTGAGAAGGGCAGGGGGTCACCTCTGTGTGCCACGTGTGGTCTGAGGTGGTGGCTGAGGAGGCCAAAGCCGAGGACACTAGGCCCGGGCAGGTTCCCAGGAGAACCGGAGTCTCCTTTGTCTGAGTAGCTGTTTGCTCACAGTGGGAGGAAGGTGCCTTGGTTTCCCTTCTCTGTGAGCTCCGCCACCTGGCCTGAGTTGGGGACAGATCGGGGTGCCCTGGCAGTGCTACCTGGGGAGAGGACACCCTGGAGGGAAGGGATCGCAGTCCTCTTGCAGGAGCAGGAAGTGGAGGGTTCATCTTACACCTGGGTGAAAATGTCAGCGAGGCCAGGAGGTTGTCCAGGCTTAGGCTTGCCTTGTACACGGCTGACCCTGGCTCAACCCCTGGCACCATACACGGTCTCTGAGCACTGCCAGGAGTGAGCCCTGAGCACAGAGCCAGGTATAAGCCCTGAGCACCACTGGGTGTGCCCCCCAAGCCCTGTATCAAAGACCAGAGAGGGCCCCATGGCCTCTGAATAGTTTAAGTGGTACGTAGGCTGCTAGCACACTAGCCTGTGTTCCACTCAGAACTGGAGGGGCGGGGCCGGGGGCTTCCTGGGTACATATTCCCTCCTGTTTCGGGTGTGGACACAGCCACTGCCCAAGTGAGAGGCCACATGGGGCCCAGGCCCCTGCACATGCTGTGGAGAAAGGAGAGAGTTTGGCCTTGGGACTTGGTCCAAACCTACCTGTGGCGAGAGTTTTACCAAGTTCATGCAACTTCTGGTCCTGTGTCCTCACCTGCAGGCGGCTTGGATTTGGGTTATTGAGCCTCACCCAGCGATGCCCAGACCGTACTCCTGCCTCTGTGCTCAGGCATCACTCGTGGCAGGCGTGAGGGGCCATAGGTGGTGTTGGGTCAGCCCGGCAGAAGGCCAGCACCTTCCCTGTCCTGTCTGTCGGTCCCGCCTCCCTGGCCCTCTGAGCGCCTCCTGCAGCCCCTCACCCAGGGATAGGGCCAGGCGCGCCCACAGGCTGTGGGCTAGCTTCATCTGCTCTGGGCGGGGTCTGTGCCATCTGCAGGAGGAAAGTCAGAGACTAATGCCTGTGGCTGAGGGTTGCTGTGGCGGTCAGCTTGCAGGTCCAGCTTTAAGAACCCAGTGCCTTAGAGACAGGGAGCGAGCGCTGCTGGCGAGCAGGATCACCCAGCTGGACCAAGGCAGGCTGCTCCCCTTCTAGATCCTCCCTAGTCAGGCTTTGGGGCTGAGGGTGTCTCACAGGAAGCCCAGAAGGTAGGACCAGGTGTCTCTGGTTTCCTGGGATCGGGTCAGTTTTCCCTATGGCCAGCAGGTGGCGCTGATCCCACAGTCCTGCTTGTTTACCGTCAGCAGCCCCTGGAGGTGGGTTAGGGGGGAGGTTTCTCTAGTTGGGATCCAAGGATGGCCCTGCGGAAGGTGAGTCTGGCCCTCAGGACACCAAGCTGAGAACCAGGCACGCCCTCACCCGCGAGGGTTTTGAGTGACTTCTCATCTCTTCTACATCAGGCACAGATCAGTCTGTCAGGAAGGGTGACTGTGGGTGCAGAGAGGGGCGGGCTCAGTGACTAGACCTGCAGGAGCCGCTTCCCAGCTGCTCGGCTCTGCCTCTGGAGGGTGTGAGAAACTCCCTCGGATGAAGCAAAGGCCCTCGGGAGGCCTCAGCCCACAGCAATGGTTTCTGGTCCTCTGCACCATCATCCATCCATCCACCCATTTATGCATCCACCCATCCACCCGTTCATCTACCTATCCACCTATTCATCCATCTACCCACACACCCACCCTTCCACTCACACATCCATGTGCCTTCCTTCTACCTATCACCCATCCATCCATTCATCCATCCATCCATCCATCCATCTCCCTAAGAAAGGCCAAAGTAGAAATCCCACCAACAGGACGAAAGGGAATGGACCATCTGTATGCAAGGAAGCAGGGAAGACTTTAGTGAGGCATCACCGGGCTGGGACTGACATGGATCTCAAAGAGAGGAGGGAGACCTGGGAATTCCAGGGGAGAGCCACACAGTAAATGTTTGAGGCTAGGACAGTAAATACTGTTGCAAGGAGGGGCTCCGGCAGCTGCAGGTGGCTGAGGGCAATGGATTCTGGTAAGAGGGTAGTGAGCTGCAAGAATGGAGAGCAGGTGAAACCCAAATGGCTGGCCATGGAGTATACCCTCAATCCAGTGATGGGGAACTACTGAGGGTGCTTGACAGAAGAGGAATGATTGTAGCCCCTTTACTCAAGAGGCTCTGTCACTGCTTGCAGGTGACCTGCAGGGGGAGACACAGAGGCCAGATGATCAGAGACTGGGTCAGCCTTGGTTGGGAGGGCTGAGCTGGGAGGTGCGCTGTATTGAAGATCAAAACTCTCACCCACCCCCGGGGGGAAGAGACTAGATGTCCCTCTCTTGTTCCTGGATCTGTTGTCTCATCCTGGGGCTGATGCAGCAGCCATCACAATAGGTGACATTTATTGAGCACTTGTCAAGGACCAGGCACTTCAAGCAGTTTACATGGTGTTCATATACTCCCATGACAACTCCATGAGGTAGGTATTCTCAGCATCGCCGTGTTCTAGATGAGGCAACTGAGGCACAGAGAGGTTATGACTTGGCCAACGCCTGAGAACGGGAGCCAGGATTAGAACCGGGCAGGGATTGGCATGCTCCCAGCTCCAGCACTGCCGAGCGAGTATCTGTGCTGTGGGACCCTCAGCCCTCCGGCTCCCTGCTGGTGAGGCAGCACCGGGCTTTAAACCTGGTGTGTGCCCAAAGAATATTTATTTATTTATTTATTTATTTATTTTGCTTTTTGGGTCACACCTGGCGATGCACAGGGGTTACTCCTGGCTCTGCACTCAGGAATCACCCCTGGCGGTGCTCAGGGGACCATATGGGATGCTGGGATTCGAACCCGGGTTGGCCGCGTGCAAGGCAAACGCCCTACCCGCTGTGCTATCACTCCAGCCCCCCAAAGAATATTTAAAACCATTAAATGAATAAAAGTAAAGAAGAAATCAAATTTCAGGAAATGAAGAAAAAGCATGAAAATCATCCCAAAGGGGCCAGTAAGGATTATGACTTTATCCAGTAAGGACTATAACTTTATAAAACTAAATAGAGGAAGATAATTTTATACCATATGATATAATTTATTATTAGATTTAGTACTTAACTATTGATAGATAATTATATAAAGTTTCTTAAGTTTATGTTTTATTTTTATAACATGTACAGATCAGTTACATGTTCCTTGAAGACTTTTCAAAAATTGATCTACAAGGAAGCAAAGATCTACTCCAGGAGGTATAGGAAGAATCTGATGGATTGGAATCTAATGACTTCGACCCTAAGACATTTTTCAAATTACGTGGGAATAAATTTGATACAAACATAAATCTTCACATGCGATGTTTGAAAAATTATAACTGCTTTCTTCTTCTTCTTCTTCTTCTTTTCTTCTTCTTCTTCTTCTTCTTCTTCTTTTCTTCTTCTTCTTCTTCTTCTTCTTCTTCTTCTTCTTCTTCTTCTTCTTCTTCTTCTTCTTCTTCTTCTTCTTCTTCTTCTTCTTCTTCTTCTTCTTCTTCTTCTTCTTCTTCTTCTTCTTCTTCTTCTTCTTCTTCTTCTTCTTCTTCTTCTTCTTCTTCTTCTTCTTCTTCTTCTTCTTCTTCTTCTTCTTCTTCTTCTTCTTCTTCTTCTTCTTCTTCTATTTTGGGTCATACCTGTCATCGCACAGGGGTTACATCTGGCTCATGGACACAGGAATTACTCCTGGCAGTGGTCAGAGGACCATATGGGATGCTGGAAATCGAACTTGGGTTGGCCACATGCAACGAAAACGCCCTACCAGCTGTGCTATCTCTCCAGCCCCAAGGCTCACTCTTTTTTTTTTTCTTTTTGGGTCACACCCGGTGATGCTCAGGGATTACTCCTGTTTTTGCACTTAGGAATCACTGCTGGCGGTGCTCAGGGGACCATGTAGGATGCTGGGAATCGAACCTGGGTCAACCACGTGCAAGGCAAACGCCCTACCCGCTGTGCTATCGCTCCAGCCCCCGGGGCTCACTCTTAAGAGTGCTTAGAGGACTGAAATTGCCAAGGGTTTTACTGGGGTTCAGCACATGCAAAGTAAACGCTGGAACTCCTGTACCAAATCTCTGGCCCCTAATGTCCTAGACAGACATTTGTACTGTGCTAGTCACAGGTTTTAAAGCTGAGTGTCACCTTGTTGCCTTTCTAAGACTATTTTTAACAATCCTTCCCTCTTTTATTCCTTCTCAGACACGGGATCAGCAACAGTTGTTCACAGAGGAAGGACTGAAAGAATATGCAAATATGATCTCAGTACAGGAAACAGAACTGAGCATTTGCCCTGCACGAGGTTGACCTGGCTTGGGTCGCCGGCATCCCATATGGTCCACAGAGTCCACCAGGAATGACTCCTGAGTACAGAACCAGGAGTCACCCCTGAGCACCACCACATGTGACCCTCCCCCCAAAAAACAATTAACAATTTTTAAAAATTAAAAAGTTTAATTTAAAAAATGTTAGGCAGCTTTTCTGCTGCTCTACGAGCTCGACCCCGGAGGCAATTGAACTACTTTGGACAGGAGCAGCTCCCGGAGAGGCCCCCAGACTGGGATGGGAGCCCCTGGCCCATGCGTCACCAGCGGGGCAGGGTTTTTCTCTCCAGGCTTCTCCATATGAGCACCACAAAAGGGAGGTAAAAGCTTGGAAGGATGCAATTACTGGCAGAATAATCCCTGGACTTCATACAAAAAAAAAAACAAATTATCTCTTTATTGTCAGCAATGTGAAATGGTTCCTTTTTAGCAGGTCTGACTATGGGGGGTAACTCCAAACAATAATACTGAGTTTTTTGTTGAAATATTGATGGTAATCAAAGTAGCAGCCATTTCTCTAGACTGTAAACTAAGCTATAGCCCCACGCTGGCCGACAAGAGAAAATATCCTCCTTTCTCGGTTCTTTTCCCTTTTCTGGGAGAAACTCGGTGTTTCGTCCACCATATTATGAAGTCTATTAAGCAGGCACGAACTTAGAGGCGCGGGAATGGGAGGGAAAAAAAATTATGTACTTGGAACAGCGGGACACTTGGGGAGTCTTGGGCTGATACCAGCGCTTGCTCTGCCGAGAGTCGACCCGGGTGGCCATACTTTTGTGCGGCCGCGTTGCTGCAGATCAACCAGAATCCGAAGGAACTACTTTTGGTTCCAGAAACTGCTTGCAGCCATGTCTGTAGACTGTGAACTAAGCCATAGCCCATGCTGGCCAAGGACCGGAAATATCTCTTTTTCTCATTGGGCGGTGTGGTGTCAGCCATAATATGAGGACTATTTATTAAGCAGACATGAACTTGGTGGAACGGGAAGGAGGGGAAAAAAATTCTATGGACTTGACAGTGGGACTTCATATCTCTCCAGTCTCAGCAATGCAAAACTAATTATCAAATGCTTCATTGGCAGTAGGGTTGTCTTTCTTGGGGGAAAACTCCAACAATAGTGAGTTTTGTGTTGAATTATGGAAAGTAATCAAGGTAAAGAGAAAATGAAGTGAAGTTTATCAATTATGCAGGCGGGGATGGGGGTTGGGGGCGGGTGTTGAGAGGTAGACTGGGGTCGTTGGTGGTGGAATATGGGCACAGGTGAAGGGACGGGTGTTTGAGTATTGTATAACTGAGACATAAGCCTGAGAACTTTGTAACTTTCCACATGGTGATTCAATAAAATAAATTAAAAAAATTAAAAAAAATAAAAATAAAAAATGTTAGGCATATGATTTGCAACATTATGAACGATAGGGTGGTGATGCAGACACCACTCTAACATCACACCCCCCACCAGAGTGTATGTTTTCCTCTATCATTGTCTCGGTGTGGGTCAGACTCTTTAAATTTAATTTAAAAAACCTTTTGAATCATACCCGGCTCTGCACAAGGTTTGCCTTTGTCTCTGTGCTCAGGAATCCTTTCCTGGCAGTGCTTGGGGGACCAGTGGTGTCAGGTATTGAACCCAGGTGGGTCCCGTGCAAGGCAAGTCCCTACCTGTTGTACTATCGCTTCGGTCCCTACATTTGATTTTATTATTATTTTATTGTTGTGGGGTCACACTTGGTGGTGCTCAGGGACCAATCCTGATTCAGATCCGTGGTTCAGTCCATGTGGAGCAGAGAATCAAAGCCGTGAATCCCATTCTCGCAAAGCCTGCTCTCCATACATTAAGTTGTCTCTGCAGTCCAGATCAAGCTTTTTTTTTTTTAATGATGTGAGAGAGAACAGTGAACTAGAAGAAATAAAGTGTGTGTCTACATTCTAAAGGAGGTGGGGAGGTGGTAAGAGTGGATCAAGGTTCAGGTACTGCTTGAGGAGGATATTGACTCCCTTCTGGTGAGTAAGGGGCTGGGAAAGGAAGGGCTGTTCTGTCTGAAGTTTCTTGGTGGTGGTGGTGGTGGTGGTGGTGGTGGTGGTGGTGGTGTGTGTGGGGGGGGGGCGGTGTTTGTGCACTCAGCTGCAGAGCTCCCTTTTCTCCTAGCGGAGTGCTGGCAATGAGGGGGGGTGGGCTTGGTGAGCCCCTGGGAGTCTAGAGGGTGGGCCTGCGGAGCGCCTTACCCCTGATCGCATGATGTAATTTTTTTTTTTTTTTTGGTAAACTGATGTGTGCTTCCTTGTCCAGCTGTTGGTGGCCACGCTTTCGGAGAACATCCAAGGCTGCTACTGAGCTCTTAGCATCCAGGCGCGGGCGTCGCCTTCCCAGGTTTTCTGAAAGGAAACAGACCTGACGCCAAAGTGATGGTCCAGCGGGGAGGGCGTTTGCCTTGAGGAGGCATAGTGCAGCGGAGAGGGCGTTTTCTTGCACGAGACCGACCGGGGTTCGATCTCCGGCATCCCATGCAGATGCCGAGCACTTACTAGAGTGAGGAGCCAGGAGTAACTCAAGACAGGAACAGGAAAGTAGGAAAATACAGACTGTAGGGATGTTTCCACTCCCGAATCTGATTGGCGCTAGTCAATCACGCCGGCCTTCAGCCTATTTATTTAGCTTATCTATTCAGCCTATTCCTGCAGCAGCTGGCCCCTGCCTTCAGGTTGCCGAGCCGGGCCCGGGGTGCCAGTTTGCTGCGGGGGGCAGGGTCCCCCACTTCTCTGGGGGCCACCCTAGGTGGGCGTATGGAATCCGCCTGAAGGATTGATTGGACTGCCTTGACCGAGTTACCTAGACGATGGGCCCGGGAATGAGCTCCAGCGAGCCAGCGCAGGGCGCAGCAGCGGGGCGGACCGTGGACCCCCAGGCCGGCCTGGGGCGCGGCGGGGAGCTGGGCTGGCAGCAGCTACTGCTGCGGCTGCCGCTGCTGGTGCTGGTGCTGCTGGGCCTCTGCCCAGTGCAGGCCAGTGCAGGTGGGTACCTGCGAGTGAGGCGGGAGGCGGGAGGCGGGGGGCGTGGCGCGGGAGAAGCCAGCGGGCGTTGTTACTGGTGGTACGCATTCCTGAGGGCTCCAGGCGAGTCCTTGGACAGGTGGTGGGAGATGTGTGTGGGGACGGGGGGAGGGGAGGCACGGAGTGCCCCTCAGGGGCCTGTGCTGACAGCCCACTGAGCTTGGAGATGATCTTCAATCTTCGGTGGTGCTTGGAGGAAGAGAAACTGCCCAGTCTGGATCCCCGGGATCTAAGCACCCAGCAACCACACGGATTTTCGGGTTGGGTGGTGGGGTGGGCTAGGGATCTTTCAGGCTGGGCCTAGGGATAGCTCTTTTCTATAAAAAACTGGGAAGTCAGTCCTGACTCAGCTGGGAATTCCTAGCTCTCTCCTCTTTTCTTATGTGACCTTGAGAGGAGAGAGAGAGCAGAGGTGTGAGAGAGGAACCAGGAAGTGGGGAAAAGACAGCCCCGCATGCACTGGCTGTTGCTTTAACCAAATTATCTTATAATGTTTTTTATAATGGAATGTGTACAGTTTGCCTTTGCAAAGTTGAAGTTGATTTTATTATAAGATTTCTCTGCAAGGGACCCATTAGGTTTTCATTAATGTAGGTAAAAGTTGTTCTATTAGTGCTCAGGCAACCACATGTG
The DNA here is from genome assembly GCF_027595985.1 of Sorex araneus. Taxonomy (NCBI): domain Eukaryota; kingdom Metazoa; phylum Chordata; class Mammalia; order Eulipotyphla; family Soricidae; genus Sorex; species Sorex araneus. The sequence continues at coordinate 118,930,546 of NC_073307.1, forward strand.
GTGCCAAGAATTGAATTTGGGTCAGCAAAGCAAGTGTACTACTCACTGTAGTACTCACTGTACTACAGCCCTAAGCATTTTTATTCTTTTTCTGTTTTGATTTCTTTTATTTTTTTTTTCTTTTTGGGTCACACCTGGCAATTCAAAGGGGTTACTCCTGGCTCTGGTCTCAGGAATTACTCCTGGTGGTGCTCAGGGGACCATATGGGATGCTGGGAATGGAACCCGGGTCGGCCGCGTGCAAGACAAACGCCCTGCCCGCTGTGCTGTCGCTCCAGCTCCACATTTTATTTTTCTGTACTTAAAACATTGAATTTTGGGGGCCGGAGTGATAGTACAGCAAGTAGAACATTTGTCTTGCATGAGGTTGACTTGGCTTGGGTCACTGGCATCCAATATGGTCCACAGAGCCCACCAGGAATGATTCCCTGACTACAGAACCAGGAGTCAACCCTGAGCACTGCCGCATGTGTCCCCAAGAGAAAAAAGAACCTATCTTTTTCATTTTTAAAATTTTAGGCATATGATTTACAATATTATGAACGATAGGGTGGTGATGCAGACACCACTCTAACATCACACTCCCCACAAGTGTGTGTTTGTCTCTATCATTATCTCGGTGTGGGTCATACTCTTGAAGTTTATTTAAAATACTTTTGAGCCACAGCCTTTGTCTCTGTGCTCAGGAATCCATTCCTGGTAGTGCTTGGGGGACCAGTGGTGCCAGGGTTGGAACCTGGGTGGCATGTGCCCTACCTGTTGTACTATCACTTTGGCCCCTACATGTGGTTTTATTATTATTTTTTTATTCTGGGGCCACAATCGGTGGTGCTCAGGGTCCAATCCTGATTCAGCGGGCCACGTGGAGCGGAGAATCAAAGCCGTGAATCCCATTTTCACGAAGCCTGTGCTCAGCCCTTTAAGTTGTCTCTGCAACTCAGATTAAACTCTTTTTAAAAGAAATTTTTTAAGTGCTATGAGAGAAAACAGGGAAGTAGAAGAAATAAAGTGTGTGTTTACATAAGAGTCGGTGCCCCTGGTATTCTAAAAGAGGTGGGGAGGTGGTAAGAGTTGATCCCAGTTCAGATTCTGCTTCAGGAGGATTTGACTCTTCTGGTGAGTAAGGGGCTGGGAAAGGAAGGGCTGTTCTGTCTGAAGTTACTTGGCCGGGGTTGGGCTGGGCTGGGTTTGTGCACGCAGCTGCAGAGCTGTTTCTTCCTGCCCCGTGTGTGTGTGTGTTGGGGGGGGGGACTTGGCGGGGAGGGGGCCTTGGTTAGCCGCAGGCCAAGCGCCTCACCGCTGATCGCACCTTGACCAGGGTCAGAACTTCCAGCCGTTGGTGGCTCTGCCTTCGGAGAACATCCACTGCAGCTTTGGAGCTCTAAGAATCCAGGTGCGTGTTCTGAACCGGAACAGACCTGGGCGATAGTTCAGCGGGCCTCGCCCAACGTTAAAAGAGAGCCGCTCGCTATTGCTGTGTGTGGGCAGCCACAGCAGTTGCTGCGAATGCTGCAGCAAATTCTTCCACCACCAGTGTGCCAGATGCTTCTGACTAAGCTTCCAACAATTTGAGAATTGTCAGTGCTCAGAGCTTGGCTGAAGATGATGTGGAATGAGAAACAAATGTCAACTTAATAATCTCACTTAAAAATATTTTAAACTTTTAACTCAGCAGATGAACAGCTCTGGGGGAATAAGGGCAGATACGCTTGTTGTGGACTGTCATACACTGAAATCTACCAAAGTTCAGTTTTACTTTGTGTAGATCCATTTGTCTTACTTATTTTTCCCAGTGAAAAGTGTATTTTGATAGAGAGCTTTTCATTTTATAAATACACTATGAGTTACTGAAACACCATTGATTTTGTTTATTCCTAAAATGTGTGATTAAGGTGATCATACAGTCTCACATAATTTGCATTAAAATTAATCTGTGTTCCGATTTGAAAGATAGGAAAGCATAGTAGAGGAAAAAGCTGAAGAATGCACAATTTTCAAGCTAAGTACTTTCTGCTGTGTATCCCGAAATGCATGGAAACGGTATATGTCAGAGCTCAGCAGTGAAATCTTTGAGATCACGTTTTCAGTCTGACCTCTGAAATAATGTGATGAATGCTCCTATACTGATTATAACTCCCATCCTGTGTTTTTCTTAAATCAGTGGATTTAAAGGTGTTCTGGGTTTTAGATGGATATGTGTAGTTACAAGTAACACTGTAATTAGATCTATGTACCTTTCTGATCTAACCATGTGAACCTAGCTAGTTACTGTTTATCCAGTTACTTTTCTCATTTATAAAATGAGACTGGTCTGCTGATTCAGAGAATTGTTCTTCTCAACTTCTATTTCTAATTTGCTAATTTGGTTCTGGCAGTATCTTCAAACCCAACGTTAACCTGAGGGGGTGGGTATACTTGGGCAATTAAACCTTGCCAGTGGAGGTGGTTTTTTTTTTTTTAGATGCTCTGAATTTTGCTTGATTGCCCAACACTATTTCTGCGTTGATCTTATTTTTTAAGGTATGACACACGGGCCTGAGAGACTGAGGGATGTGCAGGAGTTAAGGCACTTGCCTGTCATATGGTCGACCCCATTATGATTCCTGGCACTGTAGGTCACCCCCAAAGCACAGTCCCAGGAGTGATTCCCAAACACTACTGACTATTGTCCAAAAAGCCCAAATCCCACACCCCCAAAAATGCAGGGGACACTAATTTTCACTGAAATCATAAGTTCTTCTTCACTTCTCTTGTAAATTAATTTGGAATTTTATCTTTGAATTAACTGGGATGATAATGCTTGTAATCTTTTTCTTTGCATTTAAATTCAGTGTATCTCCTTAATCTTTTTCTGTCTGGTCCGTTTATCTTGTTGGTGAGAACAAGACGTAACCTTGGAGCTGAATACTTGTAGAGAATGGAGCTAATGGGACCTCTGATTTTCAAAATGACATTCAGCATCAGATCTGAGAATAAAGACCCTTAGTGTCATCTGTTGAAAAGAGAGAGAGAGAGAGAGAGAGAGAGAGAGAGAGAGAGAGAGAGAGAGAGAGAGGGCCTCTCGCGCCGACCCCACCCCAAGTTAGAGGAGACCTGCTCACGCATGGGCCATTGCAGTGGCTGACACAAGTTCTGCGGCGAGAAGAACTGCCTGGGGGTGGAGGAGGTGACGGGGTTGGGCCCTACTGAAGGATTGGACCGAAGATTGGATCCGGCTGAGCGAGTGACCCAGACGGAGGGCTGGAAGATGAGCTCTGGCGAGCGGGCGCGGGGCTCGCGGGCGGACAGAAGGCCGGATCCATCCCGGGTGGGCTCGGGGCTCTGCGAGGGGCTCGGAGGGCAGGTGCTGCTGCTGCTGGGGCTCTGCTTCCTGCCGCCCCGCGCAGGTGGGTCCCAGAGCGGGTGTGGGGGTGCGGAGGAACGGGCACTGTTAGACTCAGGAGTCCGCAGCCCCCGGGGCTCCATTGTCCTTGGGCAGATGAGAGGGTCTCCGTGGGAGATGGGGGAGGGGCACGAAGTCGGGGTGGTCTCTGGACACACTGAGGTTAGAGACGGTCTCTGCTAGGGGAGCCAACGTGGCACCGCTTCACGCTACACCCGGTCCCAACTGCAGCCGCAGCTCAGGTTCCCGCGATGTTCTGGGAATCTTAAGGGCTGCAGCTGGGGATCGCTCTTTTCTGGAAAACTGCAAAGTCAGTCCTGATTCATCTGGGATTTCCTAGCTCTCTTCTTTTTTCTTATAGAAGTACTTTGAAAGGAGAAAGCAGGGGTGTGGGGGAGAGGAAGCAAGGAGGGAGGGCTTTTTGCTTTGGCCAAGTTATTTTTATAATGGAATGTGGACGGTTTGCCTTTACAGAGTTGACGTAGGTTTTATAAGATTTTGCTCCATGTAAGATAGAGAAGACTCTGCCTTTGGAGAGTGTGAGAAACTCCCACGGATGCAGCAAAGGCCCTCAGGAGGCCTCAGCCCACAGCACTGGTTTCTAGTCCTCTGCACCATCATCCATCTATCCACCCATTTATGCATCCAACCTTCCATTCATCCACCCATCCACCTATTCATCCATCTACCCACACACTCAGCCATCCACTCACCCATCCATGCACCCTTCCTTCTATCTATCACCTACCTATCTTCCATCCATCCATCCATCCATCCATCCATCCATCCATCCATCCATCCAACCCCCTAAGAAAGGCAAAAGTAGAAATCCTACCAACAGGACGAAAGGGAAGGGACCATCTCTTTGCGAGGAAGCCAGGAAGACTTTGGTGGGACATCACCAGGTGGGACTGACATGGGTCTCAAGAGAGAGGAGAGAGACTTGGGAAATCCACGGGAGAGCCACACACAGTCATACTGTCCTACCTTTGATGGTAAGACAGTAAATATTGTTGCAAAGAGGGGCTCCGGCAGCTGCGGGTGGCTGAGGGCAATAGATTCTGGTAAGAGGATAGTTAGCCGCAAGACTGGAAAACAGGTGAAGCCCAAATGGCTGGCCATGGAGTATACCCTCAATCCAGTGATGGGGAACTACTGAGGGCGCTTGACAGAAAAGGAATGATTGCAGTCCCTTTGCTAAAGTGGCTCCATCACTGCTTGCAGGTGACCTGCAGGGGGAGACACAAAGGCCAGAAGACTAGATACTGGGTCAGCCATGGTTGGGAGGGCTGAGCTGGGAGGGGCGCTGTATTGAAGATCAAAACTCTCACCCACCCCAGGGGGGAAGAGAATGGAAGTCCCTGTCTTGGTTCTGGATCTGTTGTCTCATCCTGTGGCTGATGCAGCAACCATCACAATAGGCAACGTTTATTGAGCACTTGTCAAGGACCAGGCACTTCAAGCAGTTTCCATGGTTTTCGTTTACTCCCATGACAACTCCATGAGGTAAGTATTCTCAGTATCGCCGTGTTCTAGATGAAGCAACTGAGGCACAGAGAGGTTATGATTTGGCCAACGCCTGACAACTAGAGCCAGGATTAGAACAGGGCAGGTTTTGGCATGCTCCCACACCGTAACTCCTTTACCAAATCTCTGGCCCCCTAATGTCCTAGATAGACATTTATTTGTTTGTTTGCTTGCTTTTTGGGTCACACCCGGCTATGCACAGCGGTTACTCTAGCTTTGCACTCAGGAATTACTTCTGGCGGTGCTCAGGGGACTATATGGGAATCTGAGAATCGAACCAAGGTCTTACCTTGTCTGGACCGGGTGCTGTACGCATCTTTACCAATGAAATGGCGTGTCGAATTTCAGAAGGAAGACATTGGAAACGACATATCCATCCTGTGGAATTTGGTATGTGGGCAGGTAGACGTGGCTGTCAACGAGATCTGAGTAGAAGTTGTGAATAGTCCTCTCTATTGCTCTTCTGGAAGATATGATAGCTCCATCAGGATGTCTGAGGGCAGTCATCTTGGTCTTGTAGTTGGTGAAGGACAGGAAAACGTTGTGAATACTTTTCCCGGCTTGCCGTGTTGGCCAACACTGCTGCTCTTATTTCTTTGAGGTCTTCCTTTATCACTTCTCTGCACAGCTTTGCGAGCTTGGACTTTAGCTTGTGATTGCCTGAGGCTCATGCCAAACCACGTTGGCGAATGAGCTCGAGAGTTTCCAAAGACAGGCGTCTGTCTGTGGCTTTCCCACTCTCAGCATTCCTCGCGCAGTCATGGAGGTGCTGAACCAGTCCCTCGTATTCCTCATCGATGTTGTCAACGACTGCATCTTCCCACATTGCCGTAATAGTGCCAAAGACTCCCAGTTGGTGGTCATTCTGGGAGTTCTCATCTTAAACGTAAACTTTGCAATCCTTTCTCTCTGTGAAGTAGAATTTTGCACGAAGGAGACAGTGGTCCTTATCCCTTTTGGAATTTTGGGACAACAGCGACATTGGTCAGGCAAAACCATCGATTGAATATGATGTGGTCAATTTTGTTGTGGAACTGTCCACCATGAGATTCCCATGTCCAACATTTAGATTCAGCCTTCTGGACCTGTGAGTTAACATGGATGGTCTTGGTCGACATGATGAACTCAGTCTCTCACCCTGTTTGTTCCTGTTGGGGTCTCAGTAGCCGGCCTGAGACTTTGACTAAACCCCCTGCCCCTGAAAGCTAGAGCCGGCCCTTTTTACAGGGGCCCCGGGGCCCTGCATTCCATACACTCCTGCAACTGGCCAGGACCCTGAAATCTGGTGCCCTGAACAGGGACGGCGTGGACGTGGACAGCACGGACGTCGCTGGAGAAAGGTATGAACCCCTGGTCACCCCGAACCCATGCAGTAAAATAGGCGACTGCATCGGAGATACCTGGTTTGGTAATTCAGGTTGGGGAATGAACGGGCACTCAAGCTCTGTCCCGATAGTAAGGCAAACTATCAGAAGGGTCCTCCTTGAGTCAGGACTGTTTCGGTCAATTCCCACTTTGTTTTTGCTTCTCCCCTCGCCTATGGGGTGCCTAGCATCTGTTCTGTATGCGTCTTGTCTCATTCTCGCTGTGTGCTTCCTTTAGGCTGGCAACGTCCACCTCTCTCCCCAAGGGCACGGGTTGGGCATTTAAATGCCACCAGGGTGCCCACCGCTTGAAGATACCCGTGAAAGGATTAGGGGGGTCACAGCCACAAGTCCCAGATAAACTTGCGTCCCCCGCAGAAGAAAAACTGTGCAACGGTCAGGCACTCGTTAACAAGCATTCCATTTGTCACCATTTATTGCTGACGCTGCTGAGCCTCTCCTCTGTATTCTTTCCTTTGCCTCGGTGGTCTCCTAGCGGGACCATCATCTATCCTGATCTCCTTGACCCCATAAGATTCCCCAATATCACGGGCAACTCCATTCAGAAGGTGCCTCACCTGGCTCTGAAGGCTTTGCACTATCTGCTAAAAAGTCGGGGGATAGAATTTTCTGAGGACGGGGCATCTAAGATTTGGGGCGCTATCCTTGACGTGGCTCCTTGGGTCCCTACTGGGGATCTCTTTTCGTGGGACACCTGGGACAAGGTAGAGAAGCTTATTATAGAACAGGCTGAAAAAACAGGCAAAAAGCACCCGCCAGGTTTGCATGCAACAATAGCAGCCCTAAAAGCTTGCTTCCAAGAGGAAAGAGAGCACGTGTCTCCTAGCACTAAGCGAGCAGCCACTTCAGGGCCGCCCATCACCCGTCGGGATATAGAGGATGAAATAGATGAAGAGATTTTGAGGGGAGACCAGTCTGAACAGTCTCTCCCCACTGCCCCCCCACAAGGAGCCTATGCTCCCTTTTTTGACCCGAGACTGGAAAAGGATTACTGGAAACCCCTCTGGGCCTTCCCCATCAACCTCAACCCAGGAGGAGCCTGACCTGCAGCTTGGTATCCTTGGGAACCTGGGGGCTTGAAAGAGTTAGAAAAGGCAGTGGCTGAGGATGGGCCCAACACCCCCTAGGCCGACACCATCCTCCAGGGACTAGCCCATCAGCCCTGCACCACTGCAGACTGGAGAGCCCTTTGTAGAGCAGTGCTCCCCAGTGCCCAGTTTATAAGATGGGGCGCTTTCTTTTTCTTTTTTTTTTAATAAAAATTTTATTTTATTAAATCACCATGTGGAAGATTACAATGCTTTCAGGCTTAGGTCTCACTTATACAATACTGAAAAAACCATCCCTTCACCAGTGCCCATACACCACCACCAAAAAAAACACAAAAAAACACACAGTACACCTCCCATCCCGCCCCCTCACCCCCCGCCTTGTAACTGATAAGTTTCATTTTACTTTCTGTTTACTTTGGTTACATTCAATATTTAAACACAAACCTCACTATTGATGTTAGGAGTACCCCACTAGATTCAGACCTACTGTGAAGACAAATGAGGTCTGCGGCCGCGAGGTTTTGAATTTCTGTACTTTAACAACTAAGTCCAGGGAGATTTCTTCCAGATATTGGATCATTGCAGGCTTGAAAACCCAATCTGTGGTCATCATAATATGGTGGACACCGCGCCCTTCATCCCCGGAGAGAAAGAGGCGAGAGAGAGAAATACCTTTCCCCTCCTGGGCGGGTACGGGGCCGAAGCTTAGTTCTCAAGCTGGAGACATTCTGCGAGGAATTGCCCATGCCGAGAGAGGTTTTGCTGGCTCTTGATTCACGCTCGTGCAGCTGCGGAGAGGCCACACACGCGTGCGGCTCCCGGGATCACATCTCGGCGGCGGGAGGGGCCGGGGGCGCTTTCTTTAAGGAAGAATGCCACACCCAGGCAGATCATGATGCCGCTGCCCAACCCCCCATCCCCATAACTGGGCAGTTGTCAGGGACAGCAGAGCAGTGGAGCACAGGCCTCCAGCAGACTGCCATCCCTCATCCTTATCGAGATCACGTTCGAGCCTTGGCGTTATCAGCCTGGTGGCGGCTGGGAGAAGATCCCACTGAGGCTCCCCCGAGTGGAATGAGGCAGAATATGGGGGAAGACCTCCCGACCTTTGTTGACAGGGTCCAAAAGAGCATCTAGCACAAGTTTCTCCCAGGGCAGCTGAGAGATCAGTTTATCAAACTGTTGGTATGGGACGGAATGACAACAGAGCATAGGACCTCTTGCGCGGGCATGAAAACCAGCTCCATAGATATTTGGATATGTGCTGCCCAAGATTTAGGGTCCTCTATGCAGCAGACCCACGTGCTAGCCGCAGCCTTACAGAATCAGAATGAGGGCCTTGCAGAAACTCTAGCAGGTGCGCTGCAAGCCCAGACGGAGTCTATGACACAGGCACTCTCCCAAGTCTTTGTGTCAATAGCACCTACCCAGAAACCCCCCAATCATGGAGCAACGGAGAGTGTTATATCTGTGGGGGAAAAGGGCACTTCCGCAGGGAATGTCCCAATAGAAAAAGAAATGGACCCCCTAGGCAAAGGCCCCCCAGACAGAGACCCACCCCATGAACACCATGTCCAAAGTGCAAGCAAGGCAGATCATGACTCCACTGGGCATCAGAATGCAGGACATTTAATGAGGGTAGTAATGAGTCTTTAAACTACAGGAGGGGCAACCCCCAGCCCCACTAACAGAAGGGGGGAAGAGTCCAGTGTACATTGGAGTGTCCCTATTGTCAGGGGGATACGACCAAAGATAACCGTACTGCTGGACGGGAAGGAGTTCAAAGGGCAGCTGGACTCAGCCACAGATAGGACTATGGTTAGGATTGAGGAGGCTCTCCCAGAATGGAACCTGAGAGCAGGGCCAGGGGCCCAGGGGATAGGAGGAGGACAGCTGACCCTTGAGACCACTGACTTGGTCCAGTGGGTAGACCCCGATGGGAACATGGGGTTCATGCCCACAGATTGTCAGAGGATTAGAGACTAACCTCATAGGCCTTGACATCTTGTCTGGTGCCGAGTTACCCGATCTCCAGTGAGACGACAGCTTCATCATCAGCACCCCCAATTCTAAAGGCCACTGCTCCCCAGGTCCATAAAATTACATGGCTCCCAGGACTTCCAGTATGGGTAGAACAGTGGCCTCTAAATTTAGAAAAGCTAAAGGCTTTGAGGAAGCTTATTAATGAACAACTAATCCAGGGGCATCTCAGGCAGTCAGCTAGCCCCTGGAACACCCCTGTGTTTGTGATCTGAAGTGCCTCAGGGGAATGGAAAATGCAAGATCATATGATTAATTATTTGATATCAGAAACAAATTGTTTGATATCAGAGAGTCTCTTGCCCGCATGCCTGGCTGTCTTCCCCGGGGTCCATTGGAGGGGATGGGCTCCAGCTTCCCTCCCCACCCCGAGCAGAGCTCCCGGCAGCCGAAGACCACCGAAACCTAGCTACAGCCATGCTGGAGGCCCCTCTCCACACGTTCGGACAGGCCTCATGCATGAAGGTACCAGCAGAGGAACCCAGGTGTGTGTAATCCCATCAATGGCCAACATCCAGAGAGAGACTTAAAAGCAAGCTCTCAGAAGCGCACGACCGCAAAGTCTACTTCTCCCTCTGGAAGAAACTGGCAATCTTCTGAGAGTTTCCTGCCCACATGGACAGTCTTGCAAGCTTCCCATGGTGTATTCATATGCAAAATCCAGTAACAAGCTGGATCTCATTCCCCTGAACCTGAAGAGCCCCCAGTGCCACATTGTTAGGAAGGCCGAGTCAAAATAGACTTCTAAGATCTCAGGGAAAGGACAAAATGAGATGTTACTGAGCCTGCCCGAGAAATTGGTGATTAACGGGATTTCGTGATCGTGATCATGATCAGAAACAAAGAAGTGTGTCACTAAGGCAGCCTATCCCCGTGTCTGATAAGAAAATACTACCTCCCTGCCTCAGAACTAGCCTTGACCAAAAAATGCTAGTATCTAATTTTTTAGACCAGGTTTAAACAGACTTTTATTCAGAATGTGGCGCCTATAGAGAAATTGAAATTCTCAACCTAAAGTTCTTTCTCTTGTTTTTTTTTTTTCTTTTTGGGTCACACCTGGCGATGCACAGGCGTTACTCCTGGCTCTGCACTCAGGAATTACTCCTGGCGGTGTGCTCAGGGGACCATATAGGATGCTGGGGATCAAACCTGGGTCGGCCCCATGCAAGGCAAACGCCCTCCCCACTGCGCTATCACTCCAGCCCCTTTTTTTCTTTTTTCTTTTTGGGTCACACCTGGCGATGCACAGGGGTCAACCTAAAGTTCTTATTGGAAGAACATTAATAATTATTAACAGTTGAAATTTTTTTATTTTAACATTAATAGTTATTAACAGTTGAAATTCAGGATCTGTATTTTCTAGGAAAGCTGCAGAGCTAGAGCCTGAAACTAAAGTGAGATAAGAGAATGCAAGGCCTTATCTTATCAGCCTCATGCTTACCTCAGCCAACTTTAAGGAAAAGTTAAGGCTACTCTAGGAACAACAGAGGTACAAAAGCCATTAAAATAAAGTTTTCTTATGCCTCCATAAACAGCGGCAATAAAAATGTTTTCTTATGCTGACACCTGAAGTTTGGTAGGAACCAAAGTTCACACAAAAACCTTTTTCTGTGTCTGACAGCATGTTTGCATTGTGAAATTGTTAAAAGTATCTGGTGTAGAAAGCTTGTGGTTTGAAATAACTAAGGTACAGAAACTATCAAAATTAAGTCAAAGAAGGTTTTACTAGGTTTAACAAAAATTGATGGTCCAAAGGCCTTACGCTATTATACCAATGTACATATTTATATCTGCATTGGATTAGAATTATTTGACCTAGAGAATCTTGTGAGTTTAAATAATTGTGATCTATGAAAACAGGTTCAGCAAGTAATGCTTCAGTTTAAAATATGATTTTCTAGAGTTGCAAGATTGGTTGAAAAACTTATCGTACCTCTGTTTTATTTGATCTTTGAGACTTCTGGTAACTAAAATTTTTAAAGCTACTTAGCTTAGGGTTATGAGGGGTTAATCTCAGATGTTAGTTTGAGAGTTTTTCAAGAAAATCCAAGGTTTTCCCTGGATCTGCCCATCCCCCTGCATTCCCAGTTCAGCAAGCTCTGCCTCAGTTAGACTGGATATCCAGACCCTCCCTAGCCTCAACAATGAGTTCTAATCACACTTCTGCCCATCAGAGAAGACTTTCTAACTCTTCCAGGTATTTGGTTCTTGCAACTTTGTAAATGAGAAATGGCTTGGGAAACAATTGATTCTTATATTTTCATTAAAAGGGAAAAGAAATAGTGGGAAACCTCCCTGTAGGAGGAAAAGTCTCTGCTTATATTTTGACAGATGACAGACCTACTAATATACTTCGGGTCCTGCTACGGCCTCAACTGGAGTAAAATTCATCCTCCTGGCTCAGTCTCCAGACCACCTGAGACTCCACAACACTCCAAACTTCAGTCCAGAGCAGATCTCAGCTGGAAGTCACAAGGAAATCTGAGGAAGAGTCGGGGACACAGGACCCGCATGGGGAAGCACAGGCTGAACTGGCCTGAGGACTTAGTCTGGGATTTACAGTATCGACCTAATCCTGATCCTCAGAGAACTTTGTACACAAGTGTGAAATTCTTACTGCTTCATGGTGATCTATGAGTGTTTTAATCCTTATATCTGTGTATTCCTAGAAATCAGAATTCTAAGGATGTCTTTGGTTAATTGCTAATATAAAGTGAACTTTCGCCCAGTGAATATATGTTGTAAGAACTTTAGTTGTGACCATCTTTAAAACTTTTTGAAAATCTATAAAACTGATGTAATGCTCGTGAAATGGTACTACAGAATAGTTTTGTCATGTTAAATAAGGTGATTGTTAACTTGTGTCCAAATTTGTGAGATCATGATGTACCAAGTCCTGTTTAAAATTGTGGGATGACTATAAGGAATATAGATGTAAAACTCTTTAAAGTGTATCTGCTGAATTGTTCTAGCATCCAGATTCCTGTTATAGTGCTCTTAGATCATTGAAAATCAGTGATTTCAACATGGAACTAAATGAATTTTATGGGATAGTCACTGTGCTTCCCTGAATCCTCTACTATGAAGGAGACTCTTTATCCCCACAGGTAACCCATCAGCCCATTCAGAAGAGGGAGGTGATATCCACTCTAACCATAGCCACGCTGTTTGGAATTGGACTGGCAGGAGCTGGGACTGGTATCAACTCACTGTCAACCCAGCAAAGCTGATTCTCATCCCTTCGAGCAGCTATTGATGAGGATCTGGAGAGGATTGAAACCCCCATCAGTCATCGTGAGAAATCCCTGACATCCCTGTCTGAAGTGGTGTTGCAGAACAGGAGAGGACTGGACTGATTATTGTTGCAACGAGGGAGTGGGGGGCTGTGTTGTGTGCCGCATTAGGGAAAGAGTGTTGTTTTTATGCTGACCACACCGGAGTTGTCCGTGATTCTATGGCTAAGTTGCGAGATGGGTTAGCTAAACGAAAAAGGGAACGTGAGGCACAAGAAGGATGGTTTGAGAGATGGTTTGGCATGTCACCCTGGCTTACTACACTTGTGTCTGCCTTGGTTGGGCCAGTCATTTTATTATGTTACTTGTAACATTTGGACCATGTATTGTAAACCGTCTTGTTCAAATGATAAGAACCCTATTTGAGGTCGTGGTGATGCTCAGCCACGAAGTAGATAGACTTGCAGGCCCTGGACCAGGAGATGCTGCCTGGGTTCATGTGGCCATGGAAGGAGTGCGAGAAAGTGCAACATAGCCGCTAGGCGGGGAACAACGCTGGGTCGGAGAGCCAGGGTCGGAGAGTCAGAGGAGGCAACCTAAGACAGGCCCGACCCCTAAGGCCCCAACGTGAAGCTGTCGGGTGGCCTCCGGCAGCTGGCTTCTATATAAAACAAAAAGGGGGAGATGTTGGGGTGTCAGTAGCCGGCCTGAGACTTTGACTAAACCCCCTGCCCCTGAAAGCAAGAGCTGGCCCTGTTTACAAGGGCTCAGGGGCCCTGCATTCCACACACTCCTGCATTCCACACACAGGCACTCTGGTTGAGGAGACAATGGGATGAGGGGTGTGACAGTTCACATTTACCTGAGCTAGTTAACATGGTCCTGAGATTGGGGAATACAAATCATTAACTGGCATCTGTACTGAGTTCCGCGGGGTAAACGTGATACATGCGTGGAATGTCCCCCCACCCTAGATTGTGTGTATAAAATCCCCTGTGTAAGAATCAATAAACGGAGTCTGCTTGACCACCAGGCTCCCCCGCTCTGCTCAGTGACCTTCCTGGTCGGCTTCTTTCTCGCAGTAGCACGGTGGTAGGGCGTTCGCCTTTCACGAGGCCGACCCGTGTTTGATTCCTCCTCCCCTCTCGGAGAGCCCAGCAAGCTACCGAGAGTATCGAGCCTGCACGGCAGAGCCTGGCAAGCTACCTGTGCATATTGGATATGCCAAACACAGTAACAATAAGTCTCTCAATGAGAGACGTTACTGGTGCCCGCTCGAACAAATCGATGAGCAATGGGATGACAGTGACAGTGACAGTGACAGGAATCCTGCAGCGAGCAGACGACCAGGGCAGAGGCTTCTCCCCTTCCCACTCCCTCTCCTATAGGGAGTAAGTCCAATGACTTTGGGGCTCATACTCCAGTGTGCCGGGGTCGACTGGCCAGGACCCCGACAGTTCCGTTCTAGGCCATGGGTTCCAATGTGGAGTTCTTCGGGCGATCTTCCTGGTCCTATCTTGGCATTAAAATCATCCACAACGATCTTGTAGAAGGTGTGGTCTTCTTCATAGAACTTCTCCAGCTCCATGTAGATTTTCTCAATTTCTTCTTCATCATAGTTGAATGTTCGTGCATAGACGACGAAGATAGAAATTGCCAGCTGTGAGCCACATCTATTCAAGCGAAATCGTCCGATTTGGGTTGTTAGGCATTCGAATGTATCAATGTTCATGGCCAAGTTCATCTTGACAAGGACACCAACCCCACCACCAACGCCTCTGTTGTCACATGTTCTAAGGAACAGTTCTTCTCTGTTGGAATATAGCTCTAAATATTTTAGGCCTGACTTTGGTTTGTCCTTTCTCCCTTGCCACAGAGTTTGGGTTTATCTGGTAATAATCTGTAAACAATTCTAGACTACATTAGTATGTCCTGCTCCCCTTGGCACTAGGAGCTTAGGTACATCGGGTCATGCCCATTAAGTTGCTCCCGAATCATTCCCACTCCTTTGTCTATTCACTTCTATCAGCTTTTCACCTAATCAGACTCTGTTAATTTGTAAGGTCAGATGTTCTAGGACAATGAACTTGTATTGTAAGTTAACATTGCCTTGCTCCTCTCCTCAAGTCTTTTGAATAGTTTACTTTAAAGCAATGTCCTTTTTGTATGGACAAAGAAAGACAGTTGTTAATATGCTTTAGTAACATGGGATTTAATTGGCTTTGAATATTATTCACTCCCGGGCATCTGCTTTCTCGACTTAAGCCTCAGCTGCCCTTACTTCCTAACACCCCCCAAAAGCCGGTTCCCGACAAGGGACGGGACGGACCCAGGGTAAGCAGTGAGTTATGTGCTACCCTGGCATCGAGATGGGCCTTGCCAAAGTGCCTATTGCTTAACTATGTGTTAAGAGCTTGGTCATGGACATGTCATGTCATGATCCAAAAGCAACGACGAGATTAGGATCCTGCTAGAGAGAGGAAAGACTAATCTGGCCTGAGCCCTGTAGTCTGAGATCGAGGTGACCCCAGGAGAGCAATTCTATAAGTTTAATGCATCTCTTGCTGTGTCCATACAAAATGATTGATATTATGAGTGCTTATGTGTTAGTTGGACAAGGAGAGGAGAAACACACCAATGGGATTCCACTCTTGTGTGGGTGTCCTGCTGAAAGAGAATCTGTTCTAGAAAAAGCATCCCCTGAGGGAAAGAACTTTACCCCTATTGATGTGTAAGCCCCAACCCCTCATGCTGGGGGATTTAACTAGGCTGAAAGAGTGGGCTGGGGGTGAGTCCCAGTGCCAGATCTGGAGAAGCCAGATCCAGATCCAGATCCAGATCGAGAAGGAGAATTAAATAGCATGGGGGAGGAAGAAGCAGAGAGAGATAGACGGGAGTGTTCAGAGAGGAGATTGGAATAAACTGCAACTGAGACCACCAGCCTGGCTCCGTTCCTTCCTTTGCCTGCCTCATCATCGCCATCAACCTCACCTGGGTGGGGGAATTGGCTGGAGACTACCCAACGCAGGTGGCGGGAGAGCTAGAGCGCTGTTGCCATGTGCCCTGTGCCTGGTG
Organism: Sorex araneus; assembly: GCF_027595985.1. Classification (NCBI taxonomy): domain Eukaryota; kingdom Metazoa; phylum Chordata; class Mammalia; order Eulipotyphla; family Soricidae; genus Sorex; species Sorex araneus. The sequence goes on from NC_073307.1 coordinate 118,946,240, forward strand.
TGTGCCTCTCTCTTTTTTGTGTGTTTACACACTTCTCCATTGTTGAAAATGGTGTGATGTGATCGATGTCTTCTCGTCTCAATCAGACCAATGACATCGTACTTGATCTTCTATGCTTGCACCATCAGGTCCTTGATCGATGCTTCTGATGCCAGCGTATATGCATTGAAAGTACAGCCAATCATTTTAGCCCTTCTTCGTTTTGGCAGTCTAGTTCGGCCCTGAGATTTCATTAGCCTCTCCTTGCTCATCCTTCTTAACACTACCATATTGGGCGCTCTTTCAATGTCAGGGGAATGAGGCCCATTGTTGTTACTGTTTTTGGCATATTGAATACACCACGGGTAGCTTGACAGGCTCTGCTGTGTGGGTGGGATACTCTCGGTAGTTTGCTGGGCTCTGCGAGAGGGATGGAGGCTTTTAAGGCGGCCTCTAATCACCCTCACAGGTGTTCTGATGGTTCTCACCATATTTGAACCTAATCAAATATGGTGCGGTAATCATGGAAAATGGGTAGTAAGTGTCTTGTGATGTGTCGTGCGGTCCAGAAAGCGGCCTGGAGCGTGGCAGTGGCTGGGTAGTGGAGGTAGTGGAGCTTGGCCAATGAGGTATTTATCTGGCGCCAGCAGGGTGGGGTCAGCTGGATATGATCCCTGGGGCGCTGGAGATTGGGGGAAGCAGGAAGAGGATCTCTGTTTCCGGTCCCGTTGAGGGTTGAGTCCAAGGTCACAAAGTTCCGCTTTACCTGGTTTCTTTGAGGCTTTACTCATGTGTGAGGCTTGGCACGAGTGTCCAGAAAGCAACCTGGAGCATGGCGTGCTGGGTAGTGGTGTATACAAATCATTAAATCTTTAAATAAATAGAAATCATTATAAATCATTAAACTTAAATTTTTTTATGAATTCAGCAGACAGGTGGTATAATATCCATCTAAAAGAAAGTAATTTAGCATTTAAAAATACTTTTGTTTGCCAAAAGAACAAAAGCAACTGCTGTTGGAGAGGATGTGGGGAGAAAGGGACCCTTCTACACTGCTGGTGGGAATGCCGACTGGTTCAGCCCTTCTGGAAAACAATATGGACGATTCTCAAAAAACTAGAGGTTGAGCTCCCATTTGACCCAGCAATACCACTGCTGGGAATATATCCCAGAGATGCAAAAAAGTATAATCGAAACAACATCTGCACATGTATGTTCATTGCAGCACTGTTTACAATAGCCAGAATCTGGAAAAAACCCGAATGCCCCAGAACGGATGACTGGTTGAGGAAACTTTGGTACATCTATACAATGGAATACTATGCAGCTGTTAGAAAAAAGGAGGTCATGAATTTTGTATTCAAGTGGATCGGCATGAAAAGTTTCATGCTAAGTGAAATGAGTCAGAAAGAGAGAGACAGACATAGAAAGATTGCACTCATCTATGGCATATAGAATAACAGAGTGGGAGACTAACACCGAAGAATCGTAGAAATAAGTACCAGGAGGTTGACTCCATGGCTTGGAGACTGACCTCACATTCTGGGGAAAGGGCAACTCAGAGAAGGGATCACCAACTATAATGTAGTTGAAGGCCATGCGGGGGAAGGGAGTTTCGGGCTGAATGAGGGCTAGAGACTGAGCACAGTGGCCACTCAACACCTTTATTGCAATCCTCAACAGCTAATTAGAGAGAGAGAACAGAAGGGGATGCCCTGCCACAGTGGCAGGGTGGGGTGGGGGGAGATGGGATTGGGGAGGGTGGGAGGGATGCTGGGTTTACTGGTGGTGGAGAATGGGCACTGGTGAAGGGATGGGTTCCCGAACTTTGTATGAGGGAAGTATAAGCACAAAAGTGTATAAATCTGTAACTGTACCCTCACGGTGATTCTCTAATTAAAAATAATAAATTAAAAAAAAAATACTTTTGTTTTTTTTTGGGTCACACCTGACGTTACTCAGGGTTTCTTCCTGCCTCTGCACTCAGGAAGTACTCCTGGCAGTGCTTGGGGGACCATATGGGATGCCAGGGATTGAACACAGGTCAGCCTCGTGCAAGGCAAATGCCCGACCCACCGTACTGTTGCTCTGGCCCCAAAATGTGGGCCAGAGAATATGGCCAGCTGATGGCCGTATTCATGAGGAATTGATTTACTTCACCCTAACTCGTTAATTAATGCAACATTAATTCTTTTTACTCAATTATTCTTTTTGTTGGGTGGCTGGTTGTATTTGAGAGTGGGGACCAGACCGGGTGGTGACAAGGGGTGATTCCTAACTCTGTGCTTGGGCATCGCTCCCCGTGTGGTGTGGGTGGGGATCAACCCAGGCCTTGCACACATGTGCTCAAACTGTTGAGCTATTCCTGTGGCCCCTTAATCAGTTATTGGTGTTATCAGAAAACGTGTTTTTAATTTATATGATTTTTTTTTTTGCTCTTTGGGTCACACCTGGTGATGCCACAGGGATTACTCCTGGCTCTACACTCAGGAGTTACTCCTGGCGGTGCTCAGGGCACCATATGGGATGCTGGGAATCGAACCCAGGTCGGCTTGGTGCAAGGCAAATGCCCTACCCGCTGTGCTATCCCTCCAGCCCCGATATGATTTATTTTGCGGGGTTGGGGTCACTCCCAGTAGTGCTTAGGGGCCACTCCCAGAAGTGCTTTGGGGACCATGCAGAGCCTGGGATTAAACCCAGGGATCCTGCCTCCAAAGTATGTGCTCCAGTTTCATCTTGAAGATGCCCCAAGAGTATGTTTTCAAAATTGTAAACTAGGTTTATTTATACATATTGAAAAGCAAATATCCACTATGCCTTTATATAGAAGAGAAATTTCTGAATGAAGGAAGATAGCCTTAAAACAACTTTCTTTGGGGCCATCTTGATGCCACAATCCACAGAGAAGCGGCAGGCATTCTGGTGAGCAACGCGGCCCGGACAATGCTCCAGACCCGAATCGGGGCCAGCAACACCGGGGGGCCGGAGGGAGGAGGTGCCGCCTGCACACCTTCTCCGGATGGAACCCCGGCGACACTGAGCAGCAACTAACACGGCTCCAGGATTCGGGACTGGGACAGATCCGAGCCGCGCGGCCGCTAGTGCAGCCGCGCGACCTTTTCTCTCAGAGAGCCAGACCTGTGTAACCTCAGAGATCCAGCACCTGAGTAACCTCAAAGAGCCAGCACCTGAGTAACCTCAGAGAGCCAGCCCTGTGTAACCTCAGAGATCCAGCACCTGAGTAACCTCAGAGAGCCAGCACCTGTGCAACCTCCGAGAGCCAGCACCAGAGTAACCTCAGAGAGCCAGCACCAGAGTAACCTCAGAGAGCCAACACCTGTGCAACCTCCGAGAGCCAGCCCTGTGTAACCTCAGAGAGCCAGCCCTGTGTAACCTCAGAGAGCCAGCCCTGTGTAACCTCAGAGAGCCAGCACCTGTGTAACCTCAGAGAGCCAGCACCTGAGTAACCTCAGAGAGCCAGCACTGTGTAACCTCAGAGAGCCAGCCCTGTGTAACCTCTGAGAGCCAGCACCTGTGTAACCTCAGAGAGCCAACCCTGTGCAACCTCCGAGAGCCAGCACCTGTGCAACCTCCGAGAGCCAGCACCTGAGTAACCTCAGAGAGCCAGCCCTGTGTAACCTCAGAGAGCCAGCCCTGTGTAACCTCAGAGAGCCAGCACCGGCACAACCTCAGAGAGCCAGCACTGTGTAACCTCAGAGAGCCAGCCCTGTGTAACCTCAGAGAGCCAGCACCTGTGTAACCTCAGAGAGCCAACCCTGTGCAAACTCCAAGAGCCAGCACCTGTGCAACCTCCGAGAGCCAGCACCTGAGTAACCTCAGAGAGCCAACACCTGTGCAACCTCCGAGAGCCAGCCCTGTGTAACCTCAGAGAGCCAGCACCTGTGTAACCTCAGAGAGCCAGCACCTGTGTAACCTCAGAGAGCCAGCACCTGTGTTACCTCCGAGAGCCAGCACCTGAGTAACCTCAGAGAGCCAGCCCTGTGTAACCTCAGAGAGCCAGCACCTGTGTAACCTCAGAGAGCCAGCACCTGTGTAACCTCGGAGAGCCAGCACCTGAGTAACCTCAGAGAGCCAGCACCTGTGTAACCTCAGAGATCCAGCACCTGAGTAACCTCAGAGAGCCAGCCCTGTGTAACCTCAGAGATCCAGCACCTGAGTAACCTCAGAGAGCCAGCACCTGAGTACCCTCAGAGAGCCAGCACCTGAGTAACCTCAGAGAGCCAGCACCTGTGTAACCTCAGAGAGCCAGCACCTGTGTAACCTCAGAGAGCCAGCACCTGAGTAACCTCAGAGAGCCAGCACCTGTGTAACCTCAGAGAGCCAGCCCTGTGTAACCTCAGAGAGCCAGCCCTGTGTAACCTCAGAGAGCCAGCACCTGTGTAACCTCAGAGAGCCAACCCTGTGCAACCTCCGAGAGCCAGCACCTGTGCAACCTCCGAGAGCCAGCACCTGAGTAACCTCAGAGAGCCAGCCCTGTGTAACCTCAGAGAGCCAGCACCTGTGTAACCTCAGAGAGCCAGCACCTGTGTAACCTCGGAGAGCCAGCACCTGAGTAACCTCAGAGAGCCAGCACCTGTGTAACCTCAGAGATCCAGCACCTGAGTAACCTCAGAGAGCCAGCCCTGTGTAACCTCAGAGATCCAGCACCTGAGTAACCTCAGAGAGCCAGCACCTGAGTACCCTCAGAGAGCCAGCACCTGAGTAACCTCAGAGAGCCAGCACCTGTGTAACCTCAGAGAGCCAGCACCTGTGTAACCTCAGAGAGCCAGCACCTGTGTAACCTCAGAGAGCCAGCACCTGAGTAACCTCAGAGAGCCAGCACCTGTGTAACCTCAGAGAGCCAGCCCTGTGTAACCTCAGAGAGCCAGCCCTGTGTAACCTCAGAGAGCCAGCACCTGTGTAACCTCAGAGAGCCAACCCTGTGCAACCTCCGAGAGCCAGCACCTGTGCAACCTCCGAGAGCCAGCACCTGAGTAACCTCAGAGAGCCAGCCCTGTGTAACCTCAGAGAGCCAGCCCTGTGTAACCTCAGAGAGACAGCACCTGAGTAACCTCAGAGAGCCAGCACCTGTGTAACCTCAGAGAGCCAGCACCTGAGTAACCTCAGAGAGCCAGCACCTGTGCAACCTCAGAGAGCCAGCACCTGTGTAACCTCGGAGAGCCAGCACCTGAGTACCCTCAGAGAGCCAACCCTGTGTAACCTCAGAGAGCCAGCCCTGTGTAACCTCAGAGAGCCAGCACCTGTGTTACCTCCGAGAGCCAGCACCTGTGTAACCTCAGAGAGCCAGCACCTGTGTAACCTCAGAGAGCCAGCACCTGAGTAACCTCAGAGAGCCAGCACCTGTGTAACCTCAGAGAGCCAGCACCTGAGTAACCTCAGAGAGCCAGCACCTGTGTAACCTCAGAGAGCCAGCACCTTTGTAACCTCAGAGAGCCAGCATGCATGTGCCATCCCATACATCTAAGCAACAGCCCCCATGACAAATGGAGTTATTAATATGAATAAATTTTTACTGCGTGTTGTTAAAAAAAAAAAGAGAGGTAGAAATCAGAAGGGAACACCTAGTAGAGACTATTGGGAGGACCCACTCAGGTTGAAAGCTGCGTGCCAAAAGTAGACTATAGACCGAACATGATGGCCACTCAATAAATACCTCTATTGCAAACTACAACATCCAACAGGAGAGAGAACAAAAGGGAATGCCCTGCCACAGAGGCAGGGTGGGGTGGTGGGGGTTGGGGTGAGGGTGGTGGGAGGGATACTGGGAACATTGAGGAGAATGGGCATTGGTGGAGGGATATAAATGAAATGCAAACATGAAAGTTCATAAGTTTGTAATTGTACCTCATAGTGATTCATTAATAAAAAATTTTTAAAAAGAAAAAAAAAAACTTTCTTTGGTGCCTGCCGTAGAGGCAGGAGGGGATGGGGGATGACTTGGAGGGGTGGGAAGGAAACTGGGGACACTGGTGCTGGGAAATTTCACTGGTGGAGGGATGGGTGTTGGAATATTGTATGAATGAGACCCAACTATGAACGGCTTTGTGATGCTCTGTCTCACAGTGATTCAACAATAAATAAATAAAGGAATACATAAAAAAATAAAGAAAACATCTCTTTCTCTTTCTTTAACAGACATTTGAAGGTTGAAGTACCCCAGAACTTGGAAGACAACTGTTAAGTCAACACCTATTTCACCTTTTTACCTCCCTCCCTTTTTCTTTGCTCAATAAATATTTTATAAGTATTTCAATAAGGAACCAGAGTGATAGGACAGTGGTTACGGCGTTTGCTTTGCAATGTGGTTGATCCGGGTTCGGTCCCTGGCACCCCATATGGCCCCAGAGCCCAGGAGGGAGTGATGTCTGATAGTGGTGTGATGAGGTTGAGATCTGAGGTCGGGTAAACCATACACATGAAATTTGATCTTGACTGATTGTAAAGGTGGGAGCTATGAATAACTTTGTAAATTACAGTACCTCAATAAAAAAAAATTTAAAAAAAATAAATATTTTAATAATTTTTTCTCTTTGGATCACACCCAGTGATGCACAGGGGTCACTCCTGGCTCTGCACTCAAGATTATCCCTGGCGGTGCTCAGGGGACCCCATATGGGATGCTGGGACTTGAACCCAGGTTGACCACATGCAAGGCAAACGCCCTACCGCTGTACTATTGCTCCATCCCCTCAATAAATATTTTAAGGCATATATAGAATAAAGGAAGATACTTCTAAAATAAAACGCTTCTTTTCGGAGCTGGGGAGGCACAGATATATATGAATTGAAGTCTATCAGAACCAGATAGAAAACAAAAGAAACTGTTCTTGCATTCATATCTCCTGTGTCTTCCTTAGTGATTAAATGAAGTAGCTTACAGCCATAGTTTATTGACACGTAGTATCTGTTTCAGTGAGATAGATAGCAATAGATAAAAATATATGTAATAAATTACTCAGAAAAACTCTGATGGATGGATGCCCCTTCTCCCAGTGAAAAGAATTTTTCTGAGAGGCCATCCTATTTCCTATTGATAACTTTTCCCTATGTTCAGCAACCTTATGTACTAGAAATTCTTCCACTAAACCACTTCAGTTTATTTTTAATCCATATACATGTGTATATATGGACATATATTTGGTTTTGCTCAGGGGTTGCTCCTGGATCTGCATTCAGGAATCACTCCTGGCAGACTCTGAGGAATGTATCAGGTGCTGGGAATTGAATCTGAGTCAGCTGCACATAATGCAAACGCACTACTACCACTACTTACCATCTCTCTGTCCCCCTTAGTCCATGTTTTTGTTCACATGTTGTCACTTAAGATCAAGTTATGTAAGGATAACAGAACAAAACACAGAAAAAAGTGGTTTAAATGACACATTTTTCTCCTTTTTTACTAAAAGAAAACTGGAAGTACTTTATTTCTTGTTATCACATTTGTTCTGTCTCACGTTGCTTTTGCAGGACAAAGGAACTTTCCAGCAGTTGAACTGGTTTCCTTGAGGCAATTTTCCTATAAAACCACACACTTTGTTTTGTTTGGGGGTCCATCCTGAGATGGTGGAGTCAGGCTGGGGGTCTGGCAGTGATTTTAGATTGCGGAAGCAAGTGGCTTCAGGGAGCTCTGCTTGGGCGGGCAGCTAGGCCAACGCACCCCCCCTCTGATATACCCCAATCTCTTCAGCATGGGCGGGTCTGGGATTAACTGTGACTTTTCATTTCCTTTAAGGCTCTTCTATGGTTCTCTGAAATAAGGCCAACAAATGAGTTTGTATAACTGAGCTGGAGGTGGCCTGTGGGTGTGGCTCCCATATACCTAACTGTTGGCTGTTTCATTTCTTGGTAAACTTGGCCCCAATTGTTGGGGTCTGGCCAAAGGCACAGTGGCAATTATGGGGTATCAGGAAGTCTGAAGGCACCATCAGGCTGCTGATGCAATCACCCACCGGTACAGGCTGACCTGCTGCTGGCACCATACCCCAGTTTTCTGGAAAACTGAGAAGTCAGTCCTGACTCAGCTGGTGCTCCTAGCTCTGTCTGCTTTTCTTACAGGAAGGACTTTGAGAGGAGAGAGCAGGGCCCTGCGGACAGGAAGCAGGGGTGTTTTGGAGAGGTTTGGGGAGGGAGGGGAGAGACATGCACAGGCTGGTTGCCTTTGCAAAGTTGAAGCAGATTTTATAAGATTCCCACCCAGGTAGGTAGAGAATAGCTGGGAATGATTATGCTGGACAAGATCTGAGGGTTAAACGTAGCATAAGGGGGGCTGGAGTGACAGCATAGAAGGTAGGGAGTTTGCCTTGCACGCGACCAACCCTAGTTCAATTCCCAGCATCCCATATGGTCCCCCAAGCACCACCAGGAGTAATTCCTGAGTGCAGAGTCAGGAGTGACCCTTGGGTATCTCCGGGTGTGACCCAAAAAGCAAAAAAAAAAACAAAGTGTAAGGGATATTCTGGATAACTTTTCAGTATCAATATTGCAAACCACAGTGCCCAAAAGGAGAGACGGTGGGGGGGGGTTGGGGGGAGGAGAGGGAGGGAGAGAGAGGGAGAGGAAAGGCACCTGCCACGGAGGCAGTCTGGGGGTAGGGGTATGAGAGGGAACCTGGAGGGACACTAGTGCACCAAGGAGGGAGACAGTCAACACTTTCCTCAGCTGGCAGGGAGACTTGCAGGCAGCTAAGAGACTGGTGGAGGCAGAGCCAGTGGCTGCTGAGGTGCCGCTGTGGGGAGGTGGGCAGGTGTGGGGCCCTGAAATATATTTAAACTTTCCATAAGACTTTCATTCTTTACTTGGATGACAGACGGGGTCTTTGCTAAGTCTTTTCTGGGACCTATAGCCCAGACCTGCGTTTAGCTCATTTCCCAGTATCTCTACTTCTCTGCCGTCGGGGGTTGGGCCTCATGTAAGACCATCAGTAGGGGAAGGGGGGTCTATGAGAAAGTCCCCTCAGTTCTAGGACACCCCTGGCCTAAAGAGTGGACTTGGGTATTCTGGCTTTAATAAAAAGGAGTGAGAAAATAGATGCCCATTGCAGAGACAGTGGAGGGTGGGCCAAATATTTAGTGGCTGTAGCTCCGTTTATTCTGGTTATGACGATGGAAGAGGGAAGGGGATGGAAGGGAGGGCTCCCATGTGCCAGAGGAACTGGACGGTCCTCTGAGGTCGTACAGCAGGCAGGGTGCTTACCTTGGACACAGCCCACTCAGGTTCACTCACCAGCACCCTACATCTGAGTCTTACCAGCTGTGATTCGTGAGCACAGAGCCAAAAGTAAGCTCTGAGCGCCACACGGCCCCAAATTAAAAAAGAAATAAAGGAAAGGATACTGGACTGACTGACCCTCAGGCCCCCTGAGAGCTGTGGGTGACTGGGGCGGGGTGCTGGGGGTCTCACCCTTTTTCTTTCCCTTGACTTACTCCTCCCTCACTACTCCTTTGCTCCTTTCTCTGGGCTATAGACAGCTGCTTCCCTCTCTCTAAAGAGCATTTTTGGGGCTTTGTCCCAAGGCCTGGGACTGTTTGGCAGATGTATTTTTCCTTTCAGGGGACCTGTTGGTGAACTTGATCATGATCTAAGTCTCCCATTTGCTGGTGCTGATATGGGTTGTTGTTGGTACCCAGGTTGTTGGTACCCAGGTCTTTCCCTTTCCCAGTGTGCTTCAGTCTCTCAGTGAGGCAGATGGATTTCCCTCTGTCCCCTGTTGGAGATGGGAGAGGATCCTGTAGTGGCATGAGGTGACACTGAGTCAATCCTTCCAACATGCAAAAGAGAAACATTATGAAGGGCTACAACGGCCACTAGATAAGCTTATCCATCGGCCAAGATTTATAGATTAACAATTAAATTTTGGAAGGGAGCCGCAAGCCACAAAAATGTATGGTATACTGGTCTCCTAGGTGAGAACTCTGGGGTACCTTCGGGACAGGGAGGCTGAGCCCCCACCCTGCCCAAACCCTGACAGCCACAGGCATGCCACAGCCACAGCCCTGGCATGCCAACGGCCCTCAGAGACTCACAGCTAAGCTCTGCAGAGACACCAAACTTCCCCAGATTCCGGGTACACCAGTTTTCAGACTGAGAACTCCGGGGTCTTCTTGGAGAGGGGGAAGCAGCCTCCCTCACTCCCTCTGTACTTCAGGAAGCTCTGGCATCCACACCCTTATCCCACAGCCAATGCCCTGTAAGCTCACGGCCAGTTAAGTATTCTGGCGTCTCTCGAACACCTCCACATCTACACCAGGAATTGCTGTCTCTACACTAGGAGCGATAACACAGCGGGTAAGGTGTTTGTTTCCCTTGCACTCGGCTGACCCAGGTTCGAAATCTCCGCCCCTCTCGGAGAGCCCAGCAAGCTACCGAGAGTATCCCACCTGCATGGTAGATCCTAGCAAGCTACCTGTGGCGTATTTAATATGCCAAAAAAACAGTAACAAGTCTCATGATGGAGATGTTACTGGTGCCTGCTGGAGCAAATCGATGAGCACCGGGATGACAGGGATACAGTGATACACTAGGAATTACTCTTGTGGGCTCAGGGGACCATATAGTGCCAGGGTTAGAATCTGGGTTGGCCGTGTGTAAGGCAAGGACCCTACCACTGCACTATGCTCTGTCCCCTCAATTCTTAATTTTTTCAGGTCCCCATATAGTCACCTTTCAGTGAGAGACGCTTCCAGTCCTCCCCCAGGCTTCCCTCAGCAGACAGAGTCAGGGAACTCAGAGACTGATGGTGAAAATGGCCTGGTTAATGCAGATCTGCTAGCATACTTAGAAAACATGGGTGGGGAGGTGGGTGTGGGGGTGGGGTTGTGGAATAGCACCTAGGTGTGATTGATCATTTACAGAGATAAAATACTTGACAAGTTAATCTCTTGGGGAGATTCACCTGTGGAGACACTCTGTCTCCCAGGGACATCTACATGCTTTTGTCTTTCCTTCTAGTTGTATATGCGAAACAATTATGTTTACTTCTTATCAATACTTGCAGTTGTTTGGATAAACATAGAGACAAAGATCCCAACACTTAGGTCTCTGGGCTCTGAGGGCAAGCAAGGCTTTTTTTTACCTATATCCCGGACTAAGTCTCCTCAGGCCAGTTCAGCTTGTCCTTCCCCATGGGGTCCTGTCTCTTAAGTCATAACAGCTTGCATCAAGACCGTGCATTTGTGCTTTCTAGACTGTCCCATTTCGATGCTGGGTTAGGTTTGTCACTTGCCCCGGGTCCATCTCAATTCCAAGGTGGGTGTTAGGAACTACAGGGACTATACCTGAGTCAAGTAATTATGGCCAATGCCTAGGACTTGAAATAAGTAATAAGTCTCTTTTCCTCTTGTCAGCATCAACCCCGCCTCTACCTCAACAGACACAGACACAGACACACACACACACACACACACACACACACACACACACACACCTGCAGTCCCAGAGGCAACCAAACAACAAAATAAAAAAGCAAGTAAATAACCCCAACGGTGTTATTTACAAAAGAGATGGTATAAGTAAACAGAGATGGTGGTGGTTCCCTTTGGCAGGTTCTGTTTGTTTTTTCAAAAGAGCAAGAAGAAAGTTGGCAGCTCAGCAAATTCTCCCCCCTGCCTGGCTCCTGCCGCGGAGAGGAAAGGAGGGAGGTCTGGGGACAAAGAAGTTGGGCGAGGTGGTTTCCAAAAATTGTCCCTACATCTGGAGTCAATTAAAGCCTGGGAAGCACAGAAGGGGCCCCCAGGGAGCCGAAGGCAGCTGTGCAAACAAGGTCTGACTTTCAGTCCTGCAAAAGTTACAGTTTCTTGCCCTTTTTTGGAGGAGTGGTGGGCATGTAGTGCTAAATATAGAAACACGGGAGGCAGCCTGCTCGGAGACTGGCAAGAGGAAGGGGAGGGGCTGTCCTTTTCGGTTTTGTTCTTCTCGTCTTTAACCATCTACTAAGTGAGATGGGCAAAGGTGCAGACTCAGTGTTCTCTCCCCTGTAGAGCGCTGTTACGAGATCTCTGAACTGATTAGGCGGAAAACCCAAGTCCCAGACCTGCACAACTCTTCCACGCGCATTATTTGGCTTCAGTCTGCAAGGCAGGCTTTGTCAGCCCAGGGAAGTAACAGAACTGAAGCTGGTCCAAGTAGCGTGGCTGCTTGGAGTGGAATGGACAGAGCTTCCATCCCCTCTCCCTCTCCTTGTGGCGGTGGAACCCAGGCCTCACCCACGGAGATGAATCTCCCCAGCCGCTGCACCCCCACCAGAAGACAGTTCTGACTTAGAGAGCAGAGTGCTTTCCCTTAGTACTGAACATTCCCCCCCCCCTTCCATTTAGGGAACTTTATGTGATTCACAGTCATTTTGTTAGTTTGTTTGCTTGTTTGGGGGTCACACCCAATGATGCTCGGAGGTCACTTTTGGCTCTGCACTCAGGAATCATTCCTGGTGGTGCTCAGGGGACCATATGGGATGCTGGGATTTGAACCCCGGTTGGCCGTAAGCAAGGCAAACGCCCTACCCGCTGTGCTATCGATCCAGCAGGGGGGCTCTTTTCTAGGTGCACAAATACCACTGAGCAGGGGGCAGGTGGGTGCTTGACCCTCAGGACCTACCATGTTCCTGAAGCCCCAGGTCCAGACATCATACCCACAGCCCATGGGGTTCCCAGGAGGCCCTGCGTGAAGAGTCAGATGCTTCGGTGAGAGCACTGTGCAAGGGGCGTGTGTTTGCATGTGTGACTGGAGCCTGCGTGTGGCTGGCGTGTGTGCACATGCATGGTGCTGAGGACTACAGAGCATGTCTGGCAAGCCCAGAGCACAGTGTGCGGGGTGTGCAGTGGGGATGGAGGCAGGAGTCGGGCTTCCCTCAGACAGGAGGAGGACACACAGCCACAGAGATCTAAGTAGGGTGGTGCGGTTCCTTTAAGCTTTCTCTTAACATTCTCTTCTTTCTCTCTGCAGAATCTGTGGGCCTAACAATTGCCATGTCGGTGATTGGTTCTATTCTGGCCATTGTTATACCAGCTTTTGTTATATATTGGCTGAGGTAAGGGGGTCTAAAAAAATGTAGTTCTGTGTTTGGGATTGGATCTGGGATTTGGGGATTATAAACAGTGGAGGGTGTTGGGGAATGCTCCTGATTGAGGCTGTGATTTTATTCTTTAGCTGTGGGGCTGGGGTGGGTGGGAGGCAGCACTGAGGGGGTCAAACCCTGGGCCTCACACGTGCAAGGCAGCTGCTTCCCACTGAGCCCAGCCCTCGGTTGGGGTGTTGTCAGTGTGCTTCCTGTTTTCTGATGCTGTGTTGGGGACTTTCCTACCTGATGTCTCAGTGGCCGTCTGCCCCTGCCCCCTGTCAGTGTTGAGCCTCCCTGGCTAGGCCCGGGCTGTCTTGTTCTCACACACAGACACCCATAGCTCAGGGGGAGTCTCCACACTGCCCACCCCGGGTGTCCCTCTGCCCAACATCCAGCTTCCCACGAGAGTTTACTGTGTTTGTTGGTTTGGCTTTGGGGCCACACCCAGGAGCCCTGGGCTCAGGGATCACTCCTGGCAGGGACCACATGTAGTGCCGGGAATTAAACCCAGACAGGCAGTGTTCAAGGCAAAGGCCTCATCCATTATACTCTCTCTGGCCCAAGCTTCCACTGGTTTGACTAAGAATTTCTAGTCTTATTATCATGAACAACTGTGTAAATCAGTGTCTTGATAATAAAAATAAATTTAATAATTTTCTAGCCCTTATTGAGTATTTCCACATTCAAGCTAGTTTCCAAATATGTTTATCCCCGGGGCCAATATGAGTACAGTGGGAAGGGCATTTGCCTTGCACACAGCCAGCCTGGTTTGATCACTGGTACCCCATGTGTTCTCTCAAGTCTGCCAGGAGTCATCCTTAGCACAGGGCCAGGACACATCCTGAACACAGATAGATGTGGTCTAAAAACAACAATAAGAACATGTATATCTCTATCTGTCTATCTATCTATCTATCTGTCTGTCTATCTATCTATCTATACATATATCCTTATAGTGCAATGGACTAGCACATGTGCTTTGCATGTGGGGGTGTCAGTAATCATGGTCCCTTGAGCCCCTCCAGGAGTAACCCCTGATCACTTCCAGGTATGGCTCCCCACCAAACAAATGCGTACAAAAGTGCTCAAGCTTTAGCGGTTCAGGAGACCAGCGTAAATGTGTTGGTTAAGGTGGGTGTGCCCCCCCACCCCACCCCTCTCTGCAAACCGAATGGTTCTACCTAGGGCAAGAATGTGGCTCACCTGTGTAGAGCACATGACAAAAAAAAAGTTTCTAGGCAGGAAAAGTGCTCTCAGTTATTTACGGGACTGCCGAGGCAGAATCTACAAAGCTACGGCATCCAATGATAAAATGGTTTAGGAAAGGTAGAGTGACCAAGAGTGGAGTGTCTTTCCCAAAGGGGTTTTGCTGATTTGTCACTTGCTCTCCTGAAGGGACCTAGACCCATGAGAAACCCATGAGCAATAACACGGGCTCCAGTGCTTCTTGTGCTCTTCATGTCTGTCCTCATATTTCTTCCCTTGTTATTTTCAACATTCCAGGAGGAAACGCCGACAGAGAAATCCACAGCAAAGTGTTCATTCAGAGAACCACAGCATGGCTTTTATTGAATCCACAGAGCCTGGCAGTGATGTCCCCACTCTTGCTACTCCGTGACCCTGTCTGGTGCCAGGAAACTCAGTCATGGGCTGCCCTTTGCCATAGGGCCGTCACCTCATGACTTGCTTCAGCACCAGACTCAGAAGTGAGAGTCTGCCAGTTCCAGAGTGGGGTACACCATGTTTGCATTTGCTTTCTTGTCCCCTGGTACAAGCTGGAGTGCTTGTCAAAGCTAGTCTGCTGGGCGAGAGGAGGAGGAGCCCAGGGCTCCAGTCCAGAGCCGTGGTGAGCAGGTGGCAGCCACCTTCCTCTCGTGCCAGCATGGCCAAATCAGGGATGTGTGAGAACCTGCCTCACAGGGCCACACCCTGTGGTGCTCAAGGGGTCTCAGCCTGGCCCAGTAGGCCTGGCAAAGTGGTGCTCAGACACAGACGTGCCTGGGAGCCATCAGAGCCACTGGGGGGTGCTCAGGGGTGCTTATGGTCCCTGGGCTTGAACTCAGGGCCTTGTACACCACACATTAAGGTGCATAACTACTTGCACCGTGTCCCCAGCTTTAAATACTCGCTATTGTTGTATGGTACAAGGGGTCATACAAAATGTTTTACAAAATATTTTTTTACAAATTATTTTACCAAATATATGTGTGTATATACATATACATATATATTTTACAAAAATTATTTTGTATGGTGCCAGAGATCCTCACACATGCAAGGATCCTAGCAGTGCTCAGGGACCATATTGGTGCTAGGGATCAAACTGGGCTGGCTGCATGCAAGACAAGTGCCTTACTCACTGTGCCCATCTCTCAGCCCTTTGCACTATTTCCAATATCTTCCACATAGAAACAGCCCAAATTTCTAAGAACAGATGGCTGGATAAAGAAGTTGTGGTAAATATTCACCATGGAGTACTACTCCACTAAGAAGATGATTTCTTGCCCTGGGGAGAGCATGAAATGGGCTGAACACGTGCTTTGTATGTGGGGAGCCCGGGGTTCATCCCTAGCTCTGCCTGGTGCCCTGAGCACTGCCAGGAGCAACTGCCAAGCACTGAACTGGGAGTGGCCCCCAAACAAAATAGCAAAAAGAAAGGAAGAAAAGGTGAATTCTGGCCCCTTCTGATACCATAGATGGAGAGTGTTACACTAAGCAAAATAACTCAGAAATTAAAGATAAATACCAGATACTCATAGATTTCTTAGAATATAAAGGAACAAAGGAAAGGGTTGGGGTGGTGGGGGGTGGGTTCTAGTTCACAGTGGTAGCGACGTCAGCCCTTTGAAGGAGAATGTGCCGTTATCGGAGTTCTCAACCCAGGTACACATAGCTGCTGCATTCGGAGATGTTCATTCCATTGAGAACAAATGGAATGTCAGGAACTAGTTAGTATTTCATGAACATCGTGTTGTTCAGATTCAGCTGTAGTCTGACCTTTCATATTCGTCGTTGAAGTCAGCCAGCATTTGTGCCGCTTTGCTAATATTTGGTATTATGAGAATGATGTCATCAGCGAAGCAGAGGTGGTTTAGTTGCCAACTGTCTATCTTCACTCCCATTTCTTCCCATTCCAGTGGTCTCATGACGTTCTCGAGGGTGGCACTGAAGAGTTTCGATGAAATGGTATCGCCCTGCCAAACCCCTTTCTTTATGTCAATGATCATTTCCTTGTAGAATGGTGAGATCCTGGTGGTGAATTCGTAATACAGCTCGTGGGAGATCTTGATGTACTGAGTTTGAATGCCCTGTTTGGCTAGGGCTTCGATGACTGCTTCATTCTCAACAGAACCGAAGGCCTTCTTTAAATCTATGAACGGCAGAGCGGCATCTTGAGCTCTCTTGAAACCTCAATGAGTTTGGTCACTGTGTGGATATGGTCGATCATGCTGAATCCTTTTCGGAACCTGGCTTGCTTGCATGGTTGTCCTTCGTCTGTGTTCTGCCTATTCTATTCAGGATGACTCGAGCGAACAACTTGTAGACGATGGACAACAGGCAGATTGGGCGATAGTTGCCGATATCGTGGATGTCTCCCTTCTTGTACAACAGAATAGTCCTGCTGGTTTTCCATTGGGACAGAGCCTTGCATTCAGACAGGTAGCAAGTGAAGAGCTGAGCCAGTGTATTTACAAGTACTGGTGGCAGATTCTTCAGGTGTTCGAGTCTGACCTTGTCTGGGCCTGGTGCTGTATGAGTCTTTACCAATGAAATTGCGTGTCAGATTTTGGAAGAGAGGACGTTGGTAACAACATATCCATCCTGCAGAATTTGGTATAAGACACTTAATACTCATTTTCCATAATTTTCACACCATATATATATATATATATATATATATATATTTTGCTTTTTGGGTCACACCTGGCGATGCACAGGGGTTACTCCTGGCTCTGCACTCAGGAACCACTCCCGGTGGTGCTCAGGGGACCATATGGGATGCTGGGAATTGAACCTGGGTCAGCCTGGGTCGGCCGCGTGCAAGGCACGCGCCCTACCCGCTGTGCTATTGCTCCAGCCCCTCACACCATATTTGATGCGCTTCAAATGTGGTGTGAACCATGGGAACACCTGTAAGGGCGATTGGAAGATACCCTAAAAGCCTCCAACCCTCTTGGAGAGCCTGGCAAGCTACCAAGAGTACCCCGCACGCACGGCAGAGCCTGGCAAGCTACTCAGTGGTGTATTCGATATGCCAAAAGCAATAATAACAATGGGCCTCATTTGCCGGACACCAGAAGAGCCCCCAATATGGCAGCATTAAGAAGAATGAGCAAGGAGAGGCTGATAAAGTCTCAGGGATGAATTAGACTGCCAAAATGAAAAAAAACTTAAATGACTGTCTGTACTTTCAAACCACGTACACAGGCATCGGAAGCATCCATCGAGGATCTGATGGTGCAAGTGCAGAAGGGCAAGTACAACATCATTGTTCTGACTGAAACGAGAAGGCATCAATCACATCATGCCATTTTCGACACTGGAGAACTATTCTTCAGAACATGCGACAACAGAGGCGGTGGTGGCGGCGGTGTCCTTGTCAACACGAACTTGGCCATGAGCATTGATTCATTCAAATCAATCAACCCGAATCAGATGATTATGCTTGAATAGATGTGGCTCACTGCCGGCAGTTTCTATCTTCATCCTCTACGCACCAACATCCAACTAAGATGAAGAAGAAATTAAGAAGTTCTACATGGAGCTGGAGATGTTCTATAAGAAAACCACACCATCTACAAGGTCATTGTTGGTGATTTTAATGCCAAGATAGAATCAAGAAGGTCGCCAAAGAACTCCACATTGGGTCCCATGGCCTTGAATGGAACAAACAGGGTGAGAGACTGAGTTCATCATGTGGACCAAGACCATCCATGGTAACTCACAATTGAAGAAGGCTGAATCTAAACGTTCGACATGGGAGTCTCCCGTTGGAAAGTTTCACAATTAAATTGACCACATCATATTCAATCAAAGGTTTTGCCTGACTGATGTTGCTGTTGTCCCAAAATTCCAAACAGAATTGGACCACCGTCTCCTTCATGCAAAATTCTACTTCACAGAGCAGGGAGAAAAGTTTGCAAAATTTAAGTTTAAGAAGAGAACTCCCAGAATGACCACCAACTGGGAGCTCTTTGGCACTATTGCAGCAATGTGGGAAGATGCCGTCATTGACAACATCGACGAGGAATACGATCGACTGGTTCACCACCCCCATGACTGCGTGAAGAATGCCGAGTGGGAAAGCCACAAACAGACATCTGTCTTCAGAAACTCTCGAGCTCATTTGCCTACGTGGTTTGGCATGAGCCTCAGGCAACCACAAGCTAATGTCCGATCTCACAAAGCTGTGCAGAAAAGCGATAAAGGAAGACCTCAAAGAGAGAAGAGCAGCAGTGTTGGCTAATGCGGCAGAAGCCGGGGAAAGTATTTGCAATGTTCGCCTGTCCTTCGCCAACTACAAGACCAAGATGACTGCCCTCCAATGTCCTGATGGATCTATCACATCTTCCAGAAGGGCAATGGAGAGGATTATTCACGACTTCTACTCGGATCTCTTTGAGGGCCACGTCCACCTGCCCACACACCAAATCAGATGGGTGTTGGATAAAAATTTTTCTTATTCCATGGGCTGTCTTTGTATTTTGAGCATGAATTTTTTCGCGGTGCAGGAGCTTGTTGGTTGAATGTAGTTTCATTTGTTTATCTTTGTTTTGACTTGCTTGAAAATGCCTCTTCAATGTAATGGAGGTTTTTGTCTATGATTTCCTACATGAACCTTATGAATTATGGTTTGATATTGAGACCTTGAACCCATTCTTATCTGATTTTTTGTGCATGACATTAGAAAGAGGTCTGGATTCATATTTTGCATGTAGCTTCAGAGTTTTCCCAGCACTACTTGTTAAAGAGGCCCAAGCATTTTTTAAAATATGAAATCTGAATATAACAAATAGATATGATTTATATACCATATCATACCATCTTTTTAAAAACTGCATATATATTACTGGGGGAAGTATTATTGTATGTTAGGAACTCTTTGTTTTGTTTGTTTTGATTTGGGCACAAACTCGGCAGTTCTCAGGGCTTATTCCTGGTGCTGCTCGGGGAACCATTGGTACAGTGACCCAGTCCCCAGTCTGCTGCATGCAAGGAAAGCGCCTTCCCCCCTGTACTCTTTCTAGCCCGTTATGAACACTGCTAAGACCCCTGCACTTAGGAACTACTCCAGGTAATCTCGGGGAACTGGATGTGATGCCAGGGATTGAACCAGGGGATCAGCTAGGGTTGGGTATGAGCAAGTAAGCACTTTACCTACTGTACTATATCTCCAGCCCCATTTCTTAGATTTTTTATTTCTGAGAAAATTTGTCCCACGAGTATTAAAAGGCTTACTATACAAATCAATACTCAGTTGACTTAATATACAAATCAATATACCATAAAACAATATTCAGTTGACCATTGGAACATAGTGGCAAAGACTTTAAAGCTGTAGATAAAACATGGTTTATCCTAAAATCAAGAGGGAGTTTACTTAAATTTACCTACATTTTTAGGCAGATTAATTAAACACTAATTTATAGTCTGTAAAAACCCACCAGACTTTATAAAATTTTTGTCCTTTTAGCAAAGAAAAGTTCCCAATCTGATTTTGTTTATATTCCAGATATTAAAACACTTTTAAGATCCCGATAACAATCCAGCTTGACTGCATAGTTCCTCTTCCTAAAATGCAACCCTCAGCTTTCTACTTTCTATAGCAGGTAGGGCGTTTGCCTTGCACGTGGCCGACCCAAGTTCAATTCCTTCGCCCCTCTCAGAGAGCCTGGCAAGCTACCGAGAGTATCGTGCCGGCACAGCAGAAGCTGACAAGCTACCTGTGGCATATTCGATATGCCAAAAAAAACTAACAACAAGTCTCACAATGGAGATGTTACTGGTGCCGCTCGAGCAAATCGATGAACAATGGGATGACAGTGCTACAATGCTACATTCTCTCTCAAGCAACCAGCTTATTTATCAGAATGAAACCTTACATTAGTTTACCTGACTTGGAAATCTCATTGCTGCTCACACAGCGATCATGTTGTTCCCCAAACAGCCAAAAACCTTGCAAGATCAAGCCTCTAAACTATCCTATCAGGTTCCCCATGTCACATTATACTGGTGCCCACTCCAGCAAATCCATGAGCGATGGGATGAGAGTGATACAGTGATACAGTCTCACACAGACAAATGAGCTGATCCACAGGTCTGGGTAAAAGTCATAACTATTCCCATTCATGGAGAGAGCTCACAGAATTGTGCAAGTCCAGACAGACGACAGCGAGTTCCTTAGAATACACCCCAAAGGTCTTCTCCCCAATTGCAGACACAACAGTGAACATCACCCTAGAGTGCATTGAAGTATGTCACACCTGTCAGGGGTGGGATGAGCAGCAGTGGGTTCAGGTGGAAAAGAGAGGGGCACTCCTGATCCCCCCCCCTACTGGATGGCACCCCTAGCTGGTTGACTTTGGAGCAGGAAGAGAAAGAGCTCTAATGGTATCGGACCAATGGGTTAGAATGGGCTGAATAACCACAGACCCAAGACGGGGCACATGACCATTCGGCTCTGCCTTGCACCAAGGAGGGAGACAGTTAACCCTTTCCTCAGCCAGCAGGGGGTCTTGCAGGCAGCTAAGAGACTGTTGGAGGCAGAGCCAGTGGCTGCTGAGGTGGCGCTGTGGGTAACAAAGGCCCAAGGGCAGGTGTTGGGTCGTGAAATGCATTTAAACTTTCCATAAGACTTTTATTCTTTTTTTTTTCTTTTTGGGTCACACCCGGCGATGCACAGGGGTCACTCCTGGCTGTGCACTCAGAAATTACCCCTGGTGGTGCTCAGGGGACCATATGGGATGCTGGGAACCGAACCCGGGTCGGCCACGTGCAAGGCAAATGCCCTACCCGCTGTGCTATTGCTCCAGCCCCAAGACTTTTATTCTTTACTTGGATGACGGACGGGGTCTTCGCTCACTCTTTTCTGGGTCTGCAGTTTACCCCATTTCCCAGTACCTCCTATTTCTCTGCCATTGGGGGTTGGGCCTCAGGTAAGACCATCAGGAGGGGAAGGGGGGCCTGTGAGGAAGCAGGTGGAGGCTGTCGGTTTCAAAAATAAGTGAGAAGAAAAACAGTGGGCCATGCAGGCTGTGAACCGAAAGATTGGACTGGCAGGACTCGATTGTTTAGTGGCTGAGAGCCGCCTCCCCTAGCGGACGACGGGCGAAGGGCAGGCGAGGGACAGAGGAACAGGAACTGGGCCCCAGGCTGGTTCGCAGTCAGTTTATTTCTCTCCTCCCACAAAAATTCATTGTACACCGGTCTCCCCTTGAAAACTCTGGGTGCCTTTGGGAGAGAGAGGCTGAGCCCCCACCCTGCCCAAACCCTGGCAGCCACCTGCTGTCCTATTTCTCCAGCCTTCTTGTTTGCAATCCTTAGTTATAACTTGTCTGAGTGCTTGAAAGGTAAGGGAAAGTAAAATTTAACATCATTCTCTTTGCCAATGATTCACACGCAAAATTATTTTTGCAAAGTGTTACTTGGCTTAATTTTTTTTAAATGTTGAATGTTTTCCTTTCTGGGGCCACACCTGGCTGTGCTCAGGGTGTACTCCTGGTTCCGTGCACAGGGATCATTCCTAGCAGGGTTCAGGGACCATATGTGGTCCTAGGGATTGAACTGGGGCCAGCCATGTACAAGGCAAGCTCATTTCTCCCTACTGTACTATCTCTTGGCCCCTTACACGCTCACTTTATTAAAAATTTTTTTTTCATTTTTTTTGGTAAATTTTATTGAATCACCATGAGATAGTTACAATCTTTCATGTTTGGGTTACAATCATACAATGATTGGGGGCTGGAGCGATAACATAGTGGGGAGGGCATTTGCCTTGCACGCGGCCAACCCAGGTTTGATTCCCAGCATCCTATATGGTCCCTTGAGCACCGCCCTGGGTAATTCCTGAGTGCAGAGCCAGAAGTAACCCCTGTGCATCGCCGTGTGTGACCCAAAAAGCAAACAAACAAACAAAAAACAAATACAATCTTACAATGATCAAACACCCATCCCTCCACCAGTGGACATTCCCCACCACCAATATCCTGGGTATACCCCCTTTTCCCACCCTCCCCCTGCCTCCATAGAAGCCCATATTCCCCATACTATTTTTCTACTTTTGGTTAAATGCTCACTTTAAATGCTCAGGACATATTTAAATTCCTGTCCTACCTTCAGAGTCTCTGTGTAGACTTGACAGTGAGGCGGCCATCTCGCCCTCTGTATTTGTTTTGTGCCTTGTTGCTTCACAAACTCCTTTGCTGTCTGTCATTTCCCTTTGGTTGTTAAAGCAGTTTGAATTTGCCTCCTTTCAAAACTTTACTCTTGCGGGAATCAAACCTGGGTTGGGCACGTGCAAGGCAAACACCCTACCCGCTGTGCTATCGTTCCAGCCCCATTTCTGTGCTTCTATAGTACCTATAATTCCTTCCCTTTCACAGAATACACCTGAATTGAAACAAACGTCTAACAGTTAGACCCTGATATATAGCCTTATTTTGTAATACTTGCTTTTTTGTACCCTCCTTAAATTATAGTAGTTAAATAAATACGTTATGCATCCTAGCAGACGATTTCCACCTGCAGTTGTGAATATATACATGAATGGAAGAGACCAGGACATGAATATGGTCATCTGATTAGAGGAGAAGTAGTACAGTGTTTTGTTTCTTTGTTACTTTTGCCTGGAGAACTGGGTTTTATGTTTCTTCCTCTCTTCCTTTACTGTGGTTTTTCTAATGTACCTCCCAATTTTATTGGAGAAAACTTGGAAGGATGTAGAATATTGGAGTATCCTGTGGGTGTATCTAACATATTGTGCTGAGTGAAGTTATAAGGAGAGGGACAGACACAGGATGATGTCCTATGTGAGATATAAAGAAACACAGTATGGGAATAACAAATGCACGAAGCATCTCAGAGCTGGTCTTCAGTATGCAGCCCACCACCAGGAAGGGAAGCAGGAGATAGGATGGGGAGGGGAACACGGGGACAATGTCAGAAGGAAGTGGTCCCTCTAGCGGCGGGTGTGGTGTTGGAAGCCCCATCAGTAACAGTGTTAAAACCACGTGCCTAAAATTTAGTTTTAAATGCCTGACAAAGAAGCAGGCCAGGGGCGGGAGGGAAACTGGGGACATTGGTGAGAGATGTTGATCCTGATACTGATAGGATTGGTGTTGGAACATTGCTTGCCTGAAACTCAATCATGGAAAGCTTTGTAAATCATGGTGCTTTGGTTTAAAAAAAAATAATAATGAGGGTGAGGGAGATAATACCACAGATAGGGCACTTGTCTTGCAAGTAGTTTACGTGAGTGCAACCCCTCAACACCCCATACGGTCCCCAAGGCTCACCAGGAGTGATCCCTGACTACAGAGACATACATGAGTATGTCCTGAGCACCACTGGGTATGACCCAAAAACTGAAAGGAAAAAAAAAGTCCAAAGAAGACAATATTGTAGCATCATTGTCAGCTGTCTATTTTGTTTTTGGTTTGGAAGCCACATCTGAGAGTACTCAGGGTTTATTCCCGGCTCTGTGCTCAGGAGTCACTTCTGGCAGTGCTCAGTTGCCCATATGCAGTAGCACTGTGTTCAGCCACATGAAGGCAAACACCGTCATCCCTGTACTATCTCTGGCCCCTCTCTATCTTGTCTCTACTAGCTTTTCTTCATTTAAGGCTTTTTGTCTTTCCAGACATCTTTTTCTATCATGGCTCTCTGAAATTTACTGCCAAGGGGGTGTCTGTTTTCTGAGAACAGCTATTTTGAGAACAAATTTGGTTCCATCAGTTTTTCTATTGAGGATATTATTTAATGGTGTGACAAATCCTAGAAGAATACTTCTTGGCTAGATACACTCAAGGACATAGTTGAAGACAAGAGGTATGAGTTCGGGTTTTAGACTTCCTTTTTGTTGTTGTTATTGAAACAAAATAGTTTTTATTGCAACTTTCTTAGAAAGATGTGGAGTGGGGGAGAGAGAAAGAATGTGTTCAAGGGGGCAGAGTGATAGTACAGGGAGTAGGGCATTTGCCTTGCACTCGGCCAACCAGGGTTCAATCCTCGACATACCATATGGTCTCCCAAGCACCGACAGGAGTGATTCCTGAGTGCAGAGTCATGAGTGACCCCTGAGCATTACCAGGTGTGACACCCCCCCCCCAATAAAAAGGCAAAAAAAGAGAAAAATAAAAAGAACATGTTCAAGAGAAACACAGACTTGAAAGAGCAAGCAAGGGAGCCAACAGACTCAGAGACAAGCAAGCGGGCTATACGTGTTCAAGGAAAAATAAAACATGGGCTTGAAAGGGGGATGCTGCCACCAACAGGTCAACCTATCCCTGTGGGGCGAGTGCATCAGCAGCCTGATGGTGCCTTCAGGCTTCCTGACACCCAAAATTGCCACTGTGCCTCTGGCCAGACCCCAACAGCTTGGAACCAGGTTGACCAAGAAATTACATGGCCAAAAGTTAGGTATGAGGGAGCCATGCCAACAAACCACCTCTGGTTCAGCTATATAAGCTCATTTATTGGCCTTATTTCAGATACCCATAGGTTATTCTCAAAAGAGATCAAAAGCCACAGTTAGGGGGCAGGAGAGAAAGCACAGCGGGTAGGGTGTTTGCCTTGCACGAGGCCGACCCGGGTTCGGTTCCCAGCATCCCATATGGTCCCCTGAGCATGGCCAGGGGTAATTCCTGAGTGCAGAGCTAGGAGAAACCCCTGTGCATCGCCAGGTGTGACCCAAAAAGCAAAAAAAAAAAAAAAAAAAAGCCACAGTTAATCTCAGACCTGCGCCTGGCTGAACAGACTGGAGTAAACAAGAGGGGGGCAGGTTGGAGCCCCCAGCAGCTGCTTGCTACCACAATCCAAAATCACCACCATACCCCTGGCCTGACTCACCATCTCAGGACAGACCACACCAAGATATAATCTGCTGAAAATTCAGGTATGCAGGTTTGGGGACTGAGATCTCTAGGCTTTTACAGAATTGGTGTGAGCTACCTCCCCCCACATCCCAATACACATGTTAGCACTGGTAGCACCCCACGAACCAACTCCAGCACCACTCTGTAAATTCTATTACTGGCCTTGCTTCAGAGACACATCAATACATCTCAAAAAAGGTCAAAAGCCAGAGACACAACAGCAAGTCCCAGAAGATACCACAGAGCTGGTGATCCCTCCAGGCCCCATATGGAGCCAGTTTCATTGGGGAACTACAGAAGGAGCAGGTGCAGTCTCCCCGCCTACTCCAGTTGGAATCCCGGTGACCAAGAGCTTCCCCAAGCAAGGCCCAGGTATGCAGGTTCCAGGACTGAATCTCCATGCAACATGGCGGTAGAGATTCAGGGCTGTCCCTCCCTGGCTCCCCACCTGCTCCTAGGCTGGCTGTCACACCCGCAATGTGCCTGTGGGCACCATCTTAGTGCACCAACAGCCCTGGTCCAGAGACATCCACTTGAATTGAAAAATGGATTAGTGCCCTACAGAAATGTCTCTGGAAACCAACCATTTACAATCTAGGATTCCAGAAGTGTGAGGCCGCGGCACCCATGATATTCAGAATGAGCAATGGACAATAAATGATGTAGCATCTGCCCCTGGCAGGCAGACTTTGAATGGTGGGAAAATTCAAGCAAAACATAATGCCCAAAAGTAGTGAGAGAATATTGGGGAAATTGCCTGCCACGGAGGCAGGGTGAGGACTGGGATGGGGGTGCGGGTGGCGTATACTGAGGACACTGGTGGTGGAAAGTGTACACTGGTGGAGGGATGGGTGTTTGATCATTATATGGCTGAATCTCGAACATGAAAGCTTTGTAACTGTATCTCAGAGATGCAATTAAAAAAAAAAAAAGAAAACCCATCGGTTTGAAGAACTGAGGTTTAGAATTCTGTAGCTAGACCTAACTGGGCAATAACATGCTCAATAGAAATACTGATAAATCCCAGTTTGTTCACAGAATAGCTGTGATACAGATGGTTGACAGATATAGGACGTCTCTTGGCAATAAATTTCAGAGAGCCACCATGGCAAAAAATGTCTGAAAAGACACTTAAACTGGAGAGCCACCAGGCTGGGGAGGTAGTAACTGACTTGGGATGCTTGCCTTGACCCTGGTTCCACCTCTGAGCAGTGCCAAGAGTGATCCCTCAGCATAGAGCCAGAAGACTCACATATATGGCCCCCAAACCCTACTCTCCTTCTCCCGCCAAAAAATCCCAATAACAACACAAAACCAAAGTTGTAGGGCAAGAAAGTCTTACCTGAAGGATTCTCAGTGAGGTATAGTGTGGACACCCTGTGGATCTCCCAACTTGATTTCCTATGCATGGTACTCTGTAGAGAGAGAAAATATCAATATTTGCTTAATACTGATGGGTCCCTACCCTGACTTCCCTATCTTAGTAAAGTCTTCTTTGGTGAGAATTTTTTTTTATTTCTTTTATTTTATTGAATCACCATGTGGAAGGTTACAAAGTTCTCAGGCTTATGTCTCAGTTATACAATGCTCAAACACCTGTCCCTTCACTAGTGCCCATATTCCATCACCAAAAACCCTAGTATACCTCCCACCCCCCACCCCCTCACCCCTGCCTGCGTAACTGATAAATTTCACTTCATTTTCTCTTTACCTTGATTACATTCCATATTTCAACACAAAACTCACTATTGTTGTTGGAGTTTCCCCCCAAAAAAAACAGCCCTACTGACAAGGAAGTATTTGATAATTAGTTTTCCATTGCTGAGAATGAAGAGATATCTGGCCGCGCAGTTTAGGATTTCTGTATTTTAGCATTTTAGTAATTAAGTCCAGGGAGATTTATGTTAGAAATTGCATCATTTCCGTTCCGGGGGCAACATGGGGCAATGGCTTAGTTCACAGTCTAGAGACATGGCTGCAAGCAGTTGCTGGGACCAAAAGTAGTCTAGCTGGCCTCCGGATCCTCCGGATCTTGGTTGATCAGCAGCAAAGTGGCCACACAAAAGCGTGGCCACCTGGGTCAAATCTTGGCGGAGCGTGAGCCGGTGTCGGCCCCAGCCCAAGACTGCCCAAGCGTCCTGCTATTTCAAGTTCATAACACATTTTTTTTCCTCCTTCCCGCACCACCAAGTTTGCACCTGCTTAATAGTCCTCATAATATCTCTTTGGTGAGAATTTGCTGCGCATTCTGTCCCCAGGTAAGATTTGACCATTTCATCTGATGAGAACTGTAAACTAAGGCTAGAGGTATAAATCTGTTCATTGACCTGCAGTTGGCAGATGACATGCTGGTGTTTGATCCTTCTCTGCCTGTGACTTTCTGTAGAAAACATTGCTTTTTTCCCTCTACTTGAAACACTTAATTTTTTGTGCCGGAGCCATAGTACAGTGGGGAAGGCATTTGCGGCTGACCAGGGTTGGATCCCTGGCATCCCTATGTTCGCCCAAACCCACCAAGAATGATTCCTGAGTGCAGAGCCAGGAGTAACCCTTGAGCATCACTGAGTGTGACTTTAAAAGCAAACAACAACAACAACCAAACAACCCCCCTTCCTTTTATTAACTTTTAAACTTTTAGGCATATGATTTACAATACTATGAAGGATAGAGTTTCACTCAGATATCACTCTAACATCATACACCCCCACCAGAATGTATGCTTACCTCTACCATTGTCTCTGTGTATTTTTTGAGGCACATCCGGCTCTGCACAGAGCATACTCTTGTCTCTGTGCTCAGAAATCCATTCCTGGAGGTGCTTGGGGGACCAGTGGTGCCAGGGATGGAACCCGGGGTCTTGTGCAAGCCAAATACCCTACCTGCTATACTACCCATAGGCCCTTAGTTTGATTTTATTGTTATTACTGTGTTCCGGTGCCATACACAGTGGTGCTCAGGGGCCAATCCTGATTCAGGTCATTGTGGTTCAGCC
Organism: Sorex araneus; assembly: GCF_027595985.1. Taxonomy (NCBI): domain Eukaryota; kingdom Metazoa; phylum Chordata; class Mammalia; order Eulipotyphla; family Soricidae; genus Sorex; species Sorex araneus. Next base: position 118,974,375 of record NC_073307.1, read on the forward strand.
CAAGTGGAGTGGAGAATCAAAGTCGTGAATCCCATTTTCGCAGATCCTGCGCTCAGCCCATTAAGTTGTCTCTGTAGTTCAGATTAAACTCTTTTAGAGATCTGAGAGAAAACAGTGAAGTAGAAGATAGAAGACACTGGTGGGAAAAAGTGTGCTTACACTGAGAGTTGATGCCCCTTGCGTTCTAAAAGAGGTGGTGTATGTTCATTGCAGCACTGTTTACAATAGCCAGAATCTGGTAAACACCAGAGTGCCTGAGAACAGATGACTGGTTAAAGAAACTTTGGCACATCTACACAATGGAATTCTATGCAGCTGTTAGAAAAGATGAAGTCATAAAATTTGCATATAAATGGATCAACATGGAGAGTGCTAAGTGAAAAGAGTCAGAAAGAGAGAGACAGACATAGAAGGACTGCACTCATTTGTGGAATATAAAATATCAGAATGGGAGACTAACACCTAAGCATAGTAGAGATAAGGACCAGGAGGATTGTTCCATGACCTGGAACCTGGCCTCACATGCTGGGGGAAAAGGCAGCTCAGATAGAGAAGGGAACACCAAGTAAAAGGTGCTTAGAGGACCCACTCAGAATGAGAGATATGTGCTGAAAGTAGACTATAGACTGAACATGATGGCCACTTAATACCTGCATTGCAAACCATGACAACCTAAAGGAGAGACAGAGACAGAGAGAGAGACAGAGAGACAGAGAGAGAGACAAAGAGAGAGTAAAAGGGAATGTGCCTACCCCGAAGGGGGGGTGGGATGGGGTGGGGGTGGTGGGAGTGATACTGGGATCACAGGTGGTGGAGAATGGGCACTGGTGGAGGGATGAGCACTGGATCATTGTATAACTGAAACGTAAGCACTAAAAGTTTGTAAGTCTAACTGTACCTCATGGTGATACATTAAAAAAATTAAAATATATATATAAAATAAAGAAAATTAGGGTTAAAAAGTTTGTAAGTCTATAACTGTACCTCACGTTGATTCATTAAATTTTTTTTTAAAAATTTAAATAAAAAAACAAAACAAAATTAAGGTGGTACTTTTTAAAAAAAAAAGCCAAAAATAAAAAATAAAAGAGGTGGGGAGGTTGTAAAAGTTGATCACAGTTTAGGTTTTTCTGAAGGAGGATATGAAGTCTCTTCTGGTTTGTAAGGGGCTGTTAGCGATCCAGCTTGGCGGGGTTTGGTGAGGGGTGGAGTGCGCTTGCAGCTGCAGAGTTTTCTCCCAGCCCCGCTGGGGGTGGGGGTGGGGCGGGGGTTGGTGAGCCTCGGGGAGTCGGGAGGGTGGCAGAGCCCGGGATGTCGTCTTGCAAGGCAAGTGCCCTGCCCCTGGTAACATGATTGAACTTTTTTTTTAACTTTTTATTTTTTAGATAAGAACAATGGAAAAATATTTTATTTCATATGGTAGCTTGGTTAAGTTTTCTTCTTCATGCATTCTAATTACCCCTAACAAATAGCCTAACTCCTCAGTACCGATATATTATCATGGTCCAACTAGGACACCTTCAAGTGCCAATATTTCTAGAAAACAATTTTTAGAATGCAAATTATTTTTTTCTGTATAAAATTTGTCATTCATGAAATTTATGTCAAAAGTCCTGTCATTGTGGAAATAGTATAGATAATGCTAAATGTTTATATTCAAATTTTCGCTTGAAATTATTTTTAGTGACATAAAGCCAACTTATTACTCATAATAATTCTTAGTAAATAATTATGAAAATGGCATGTAAAATAAGATGGGTCACATGTTTGTTCTGTAACTTTTCTTTTTTTTTTTTTTTTTTTGCTTTTTGGGTCACACCTGGCGATGCACAGGGGTTACTCCTGGCTTTGCACTCAGGAATTACCCCTGGCCGTGCTCAGGGGACCATATGGGATGCTGGGATTTGAACCCGGGTCGGCCGCGTGCAAGGCAAACGCTCTACCTGCTGTGCTATCTCTCCAGCCCCTGTTCTGTAACTTTTCTATAATGGATATTTGATTCTGTCGAAATATGCAACCACCACCTTTATTTACATTCATTTCTGTAAACAAAATTGGAAAAAATTTTTATACATTTATAAAAAAAATTCAAAAATATAATCAACATATTGAAAAGGTATTTTTGAGATCTAAAAGCCTGTAAATGTAGATGTTGAAGGAGAAGATAAAAACATCGATAAAAGATTATCTGAATCTTCTTCCCAAATATCTAAAACATCACATACACCACTGTTTTCAGTGTAGCTTGTGAAACCCAAGAATTCTGACTTCTCTTCACTTGTCTGAAATACATCCAGTAGAGATTGTACTGGAGAACTACAAATTATGCTTTCTTCTTTTGTAATACACTCAGTTTTGTTCTTATCTAATTCCACATTTGGTTCAAGATTTTCTTTTTTATTTCTTCCTAATAATATTTTTACTTTTCGATGGATTCTACTGCAAGTTAGACCATCCATATTCTTGATGTCACATTCATTAAGTTCCTCGGGAATCTGGGGTGGATTATTTACATGACTTCTTAGGTGCTCATGTGGACCCTTTATTGTCCACCAATCAGAATCATGACCACATATTGAATGAAGGTCTTTTTCCTTTAGATCACTTGCTAGAAAAGCACAGCATCGGACTTCTGTTTCAGTTGAGATGCACTACTGTCTGTATGGAAATTAGTTATTTGTACAGATGTCTGTAGCATACAATGACAGTGATCAACATTAAGTTCTTCAAAGTCATTTTCATTTATAATTAATTGCTCAGAAAAGTCAAGAGTACGTTCCTGTTTATTTGTATCTTGAGGTAGGTGTGTAATATTTTGCTTTATATCATCTTCAGCTGGACTTAACACAGTACGTTTATTAGTTGTTTTCTCACGAAGGCCTCTCAATCCACTTGCAGGGCAGGGAATGGGCTCTTTTCTTCTTAGGCATGTCCCTTTCATATTCCACAAAGTCAAAAACTAACTTAGATACAATATCATCAACAATGTGATAGTTATTACTCTGTGCAAAGTTTCTGTGCTGCTCACTGAGAAGATGAGTTTCAAGATCTTCGTATTTCTGTAAGCAACATTCACAGTATCCTTTTGTCTTCTCTTTCAGTTGAAGCTGAATTGGGATTCCACTGCATTTTTCAGCATCTGCTTGGATTCTTAGTTTAACCTGAGTTTGCTTTTGGGAACTAGATGGCTTATCTACATCAAATGGACTGGCAGGCTTCTGAATAGAGTAATTTATAATAGGCACATTGGCCAGCTGAAGATAAAATGGTCTGTAAAGCTGACTCACATCTTCCACCATAACAAAAGGTTTTTTCAATCTACCTGTTTTTGCTTTCTATGTGCCAATACTTATTCTTTTCCCCACATCTCTAACAGAAGTGCTTGATTTTTTTGAATAAGTACAATTCTTTTTTCTTCTGCTCAATGTAGTATCTAATGTCATAAATATGAAGTATTTTCACTCCCCATGATAAGGCATTTGATAATATACTATTTGAAGGAATTAAATCATGGTCCTTGATAGCTTTTTCAACTAATAATTTTCCTCTGCTCAAACACATTGAATCTGGAGGCTTGACAGAGCTTCCATCATGGCTAGGATGAGGTGAAGTAGTTTCTGCAGTATATGCAGATTCTGGACTTAGTACAGGAGAAATTCGTCCCAAGGTTTGTGCAAATTTTGCTTCCTTTTTATTTGAAATAAGATAACTAATATCTTTGCTGAGAAATTCTTCAACTCTCCCTCCCAGATCCTTGATGTCCTTTTGCAGTTTCTCAGACAGGGCAACGGAAGGCACATCAATGTAAAATACTTTTCCCCAAAGTGGCTTATGTTTGGGTTTTTCCGGTTGATAAGTTTTCAGAGATGGTCTGTTTTTTCATTTTTGACTTGGACTCCACCTGCCTGGAAATGTCCTTTGCTGTGGATCCTCATGGCTCCGGAGTTCATGGCAGCCGCCCGGCCCCTACGTGCTGGTGCTGGCGCCAGGCAGCCGCGGGAGACACGATTCCTTGAGGAATGTGTGGTGTGTGTCTGAGTGTGGCGGGTGTGGCGGCAGAGGGTCAGGTCAGAGGGGGCGGAGGGTCTCCGATTTGGCTGCTAATTGCTGGGCGATTAACCTGCTTTTCTGATTGGGCCGGCCGCCTCTGGGGACGCTGATTGGCTGCGCCTAACCCTCGTGCTGTGGGGCGACTCCGCTTGCTCCCCTCCCGCTCGGCCCCTATTCCAGCTTCCACATCCGCCCCGCCGAATTCAGCTGTCTCAGAGGTGCCTGTAGACTTCCCAAGGGGTCCCCCTGAAAGATTGCGCCCCGCGAGTGAAGGACCCTGCGAGTTCCGGAGGCCTTGGAAGTGCCTTGGCAAAGTTTGGTGAGGACGGCCCCCGGGATGAGCTCCAGCGAGCGGAAATGAGCTCCAGCGAGCGTGCGCGCGGCGCGGCGCCGGGGAGGACCGGGCGCTCCCGGGGCTCGAGTGCCGGCTCCGGGCGCCGCGGGGAGCTCGGCGGGCAGATGCTGCTGGTGCTGCTGAACCTCTTCTGCAAGCTGCCCAGCGCAGGTGGGTCCCGGCGTGGGGGTGGGGGCGAGGGGGGGCCGCGGGAAGCACAGGGCATAGGGGTGCGGGGTGCGGGAGAAGCCAGGGCCGTAGGCTGGGGGTCCGCAGCCCCAGGGGCTCCAGGCGAGCTGTCCTTGGGCAGATGAGATGATCTCCGTGTGTGGGGGAGATGTGGGGGGCACTTAGGCAGGGGCTGCGGGGCCGTGTCCGTTGTCCGTGTCCGCTTGTTCGCGGTAAAGCGGGCCGTAGTGGCGAGGCTGCCCAGAGGAAGTGCGGCTAACCTGCTTTGGAGAGGCAGAGCCCAGCCACACCTCAGATCCCCGTGTTCGAAGTCCCCAGAGCCCCCCCACCACCAATATTGGAGGGGGGAGGGCGGCTGACCTCACTTCAGAAAATCGGTATTTCAGTCCTGACTGAGCTGGGATTTCCTAGATCTCCCCTCTTTTTGGAAGGACTTTGAGAGAGAGCAGGGGTGTGGGGAGAGGAGGGAGGGAGGGGAGAGACTGGTAGCTGCGCACAGGCATGCAGTCACTGCTTGCTTCAGCCTATTTGTTCCTTTTTTTTTTTTTTTTCCTTTTTGGGTCACACCAGGCGATGCACAGGGGTTACTCCTGGCTCTGCACTCAGGAATTAACCCCTGGCGGTGCTCAGGGGACCATATGGGATGCTGGGAATCGAACCCGGGTCGGCCGCATGCAAGGCAAACGCCCTACCTGCCTGTTATTGCTCCAGCCCTGCCTATTTGTTCTTATCATGGTATGTGTATGGTTTGTCTTTGCAAAAGTTGGTTTTCTAAGATTTCCCCGTGAGAGCCCCATAAGGGCTTTCCATGTAGATGAAAGTTGTCCTGGCGATGCTCACGGGACCACATATGGAGCCAAGGATTGAATGTGGGTCAGCAGGCAAGTGTTCTACTCACGGTACTATCTCCACAGCCCTAAGCACTTTTTTCCTCCTTTTTCTTTTCTGGTGTTTGGGCCACATTTGGTGGGTATGTTCAGGGCTTACTCTTGGCTTTGCACTCAGGGACCACTTCTGGCCTGCTGGGGGAATCATGCATGATGCTGGGGGCTGGAGGGATAGTACATCGGGTAGGGTACACCGACACAGATTCTATCCTCAGCCCCCTCTATGGTCCCCCAAGCCCACCAGGAGTGTTTCCTGAGCACCGCCAGATGTGGCTCAGGAAGAAACAAACAAAAATGCCCCCAAGCAAATAAAAACCAACATGTGGTGCTGTAGATCAAACCTGGGTTGGCTATATGCAAGGTAAGGACCTACCCGCTGTACTGCTGCTCTGGGGCCCATCCTTCGAGCACCAAAAAATTTTTTTAATTAACTCGTCGGGAGATGCAGTTACGAAGTTGTTCATGATTGGGGGTTTGTTTGTTTCCTCTTTTTTTTTCTTTTTGGGTCACACCCAGCGATGCACAGGGGTTACGCCTGGCTCTGCACTCAGGAATTACTCCTGGAAGTGCTCAGGGGACCATATGGGATGCTGGGAATCGAACCTGGGTCTCCTGCATGCAAGGTGAACACCCTACCTGCTGTGCTAACACTCCAGCCCGTTTGTTTGCTTTTTGGGTCACACCCGACAATAGGGGTTACTTCTGGCTCTGCACTCAGTAATTACTCCTAGCGGTGCTCAAGGGATCATATAGAATACTGGGGATCGAACACAGGTCGACCGCATGCAAGGCAAATACCCTACTCCATGTACTATCACTCCAACCCATGACTGGAACATATGCAATGTTCCAACATCAGTCTCGTTACCTGTGGACTAGTGTACATTTCCTACCACCAATTTCCCTAGTTTCCCTACTTCCTCCCAATACCTGGAGTGGCCGCGCAGGCAGGCCTTTCTTCTGTCTCTCTCTGTTTCTCCTTTTGGACAGTACGGTTTGCAGCACCGGTACTTAAAGGTTATCGTGTATACCCCTTTACCTACTTTGAGCATTCATTCTTGTCCAGAGTGATCATTTCTAACTATCATGGCCATAGGGGTCCCTTCTCTGTCCCAACTGCCCTCTCCCCACCCTTGTGGAAGGCTTCCAATCATGGGCCAATTCTCCTGGACTCGTTCAAGTGTCCCGGGTAATAGTCACACACATGTTTTTATATCCCATAAATGAGTGCAATTATTCTGGAGTTTGAAAGGAAACAGACCTGGGGCTAGAGGGAACTTGCAGCGGGGAGGGCAGCGTGCCCAGCAAGACCTCTGATTGGGGGCTCTGATACTCCGCCCACCCCCTCCTCACTGGCCCCAATTGGCCTCAACTGTCTCGGAAGAGGCCCTAGACTTCCAGAGGGGTCCCCCTGAAGGATTGCGCCCCCCCCACCCCCGAGTGAAGGACCCTGAGAGGAGGCCTAGGAAGTACCTTGGCAGAGTTTGGTGACGATGGCTGGGGCATGAGCTCCAGCAGCGGGCGTGTGGCGCAAAGGCGGGGAGGATCCGGGCTCTCCCGGGTGGGCTTGGGGCGCGGCGGGGAGCTGGGCGGGCACCTGCTGCTGCTGCTGGGCCTCTGCTGAGAGCTGGCAGCGCAGGTGGGTCCTGGCGCGGGGCGGGGGACGTGGGAGGAGGTGCAGGAGAAGCCGTTGGTTTTCGTTAGACTGGTGGGTCCCGCAGCACCTGGGGCTCCAGGCGACTCGTCCTTGGACAGAAGAGATGGTCTCGGTGTGGGTGGGAGCTGTGGGGGGCACCCAGGTGGGCAGCAGCCTTCAGAGAGGCAGGGGTGGTGCCGAGAGTGTGTCCTGGGTCATATGGAGGCTCACTTTCTAGTTTTTTGAGGAGTGCCTGTACTGTTTCCAAAACACTGGCCCGGTTGGTGAACCCACCTGTAATGAAAAAGAGTCCTTTCTCCCCCTCTCACCCCCACCCCCCGCACCCATGCCAGCACTGGTTATTCTTTCAGATGTGTGCAGGTTTCTATGGTATTTGATTTGCATCGCCCTGGTGATTAGTGATGTAGAGCATTTTTTATATGCCTTTTGGCCATTTGTATTTCTTCTTTGAGGAAGTTTCTGTTATTTTCTTTGCCCCATTTTTTTATGGGGGTTGAGTGTTTCTTTCTTGGAAAGTTCTATCAGTGGATTATATAGCTGGGTTAATTTGATATTATCCCTTATCAGGTGGGTGTTGGATAAACAATTTTTCTCTTTCTGTGGGCTGTCTTTGTGTTTGGGTCATGATTTCTTTCGAGGTGCAGGAGCTTGTTGGTTTAATGTAGTCCCATTATTGATCTTTGACTTGCTGGTCAGGTCAGTGGTGTTTCATCTTTGAAGATGCCTCTTACTTCATTGTAATGGAGGGTTCTGTTTATGATTTCCTACAGGAAGCTTATTTATTCTGGTTTGAGATTGAGGTCTTTAACCCATTTTTATCTGAATTTTTTGTGCATGGTGTCAGAAAGAGGTCTGGGTTCATTTTTTTGCATGTAAGCTTCAGAGTTTTCCCAGCACTACTTGTTAAAAAGACCCAAGCATATTTTAAATGTGAAATTCAGACATATCAAATAGGTCCTATTTATATATCATACCATCTTTTTAAACACTGCACATATTTAAATAGGGGAAATATTATTGGATGTCTTAGGAACTCTTTATGTTTTGTTTATTTTGTTTTGGGCCCAAACTCGGCAGTTCTCAGGGCTTATTCCTGTTGCTGCTCGGGGAACCATTGGTACAGTGACCCAGTCCCCAGTCTGCTGCATGCAAGGAAAGCGCCTTCCCCCCTGTACTCTTTCTAGCCCATTAAGAACACTGCTACGAACATGCACTCAGGAATTACTCCAGGCAATCTCGGGGAACTGGATGGGATGCTGGGGATTGAACCATGGGGTCAGCTAGGGTTGGGTATGAGCAAGTAAGCACTTTACCTACTGTATTGTATCTCCAGCCCCATTTCTTATTTATTTCTGGGAAAATTTGTCCCATTGGTATTAAAAAGTTTAATATACAGATTGCCACAAAACAATACTCAGTTGACCACTGAAACATAGTGGCAAAGATATTAAAGCTGTAGATAAAACACAATTTATCCTAAAATCAAGAGAAGGTTTACTTAAATTTACCTATATTTTTTGGCAGATTAATGAAACACAATTTATAATCTGAAAAAAACACACCAGTTTTATCAAATTTTTATCTTTTAGCAAAGAAAATTTCCCAGTCTGCTTTTGTTTATATTCCAGATATTAAAACACTTTTAAGATCCTGATGACAATCCAGCTGGACTGCATAGTTCCTTTTCCTAAAATGCAACCCTCAGCTTTCTACTTTCTATACATTCCTTTACATTCTCTCTCAAGCAACCAGCTTATTTATCAGGACGAAACTTTACCTCAGTTTACCTTACTTGAAAATTCCATTGCTACTCACACAGTGATCATGTTGTTCCCAAACTAGCCAAAAACCTTGAAGATCAAGCATCTAAACTATCCTGTTTAGAGACCAGGGGCTCATTCCTATGTCTTAGACAATAAAGTCCCCATGATTGAACTGTATGTCCAATTTTGACCCTAGACAAATATGAACTACTACATTTTCAACTACATTTTCATTCATCAAAATTATCTCACACGTATACATTTTTAGCCAGGTATTTGAGTAACTCCATTCAGAAGCAAAGCAAAAGTAGGAGAGACTGACATTCAGACATAAGAAGTTTTCTTATGGGGCTGGAGAAGTAGTAGAGCAGAGAGGGCGTTTGCCTTGCGTGTGGCTGACCCAGGTTCAATCCCAGCATCCCATTTGTTGCCCCGAGCACCGTGAAGAGTAATTCCTGAGTGCAACACCAGGAGTAACCCCTGAGTGTGACCAAAAAAAGCAAATTTAAAAAGGTTTTATGGCTTTTATTAAAATTTCAAATACCTGTGAGGGAATACAATGGCTTCTAGTGGGGGGTGCATTGGTCATCCTTGGCCCCAGAGTACAGGGAGGAGATGAAAGAAACAGGGTAGGGGGACAAGAGAAGCAGTAACAAGAAGCAGTGGGCGCAGGGGTCAAGAGGATACAGATACAAAGGTGGTGTTAAGGGATGACAGAGCTAAATATCCACACTACAAAGTCAACAACACTGAAATCATGAGGCCCAAACTTTATCAACCGAACTTGAAAAGGTTCCTGTCAAGATGACAGAGGGATGTATGGGAACGACCTGGGAACACCGGTGAAGCTTCAGGTTGACACTGGTGGTGGGATCAGTGCTGGGAGAGTTTGTGTCTAAAACTCAACTATGAATAACTTTGTAAATCACTTTGTACTTTAATAAAATTAGAAAAAATTAAAATTTCAAATATCTCTGAGAGAATGTTTGAACTACTGATGTTTATTAAATAACACAGATCTTTTGATTTTTTTTTTCTTTTTTTTTTTTTTTTCTTTTTGGGTCACACCCAGCAATGCTCAGGGGTTACTCCTGGCTTTGCACTCAGGAATCACTCCTGGCGGTGCTTGGGGGACCATATGGGATGCCGGGGATCGAACCCGGGTCGGCCGCGTGCAAGGCAAACGCCCTACCCGCTGTGCTATCGCTCCGGCCCCAGATCTTTTGATTTAATTTGAATAATTCTGTGCTTCTGCTTTAAGAGTTTTCCCTTACAATCACCAAGCAAAGGGTTCTAGGCGGGCCCACTAGGGATGGGAGAGACAGGCTGAAAATAGACCGAACAAGATGCCTACTTAATACCTCTGTAGCAAACCACAACACCCAAAGATAGAGAGTGAGCAAATGGGAATGCCCTGCCACAGAGGCAGGGTGGGGTGAAGGGGACAGGGTGGGGGTGGTGGGAGGGATGCTGGGACCATTGGTGGTGGAAAATGGGCACTGGTGGAGGGATGGGTACTCGATCATTGTATGACTGAAACGTAAGCATGAAAACCTGTAAGTCTATAACTTTGTCTCACAGTGATTCACTACTAAAATAAAATTAAAAAATAAATAAAAAATAAAAGATCCAAAAAAAAAAAGTTTTCCCTTACAATTGATGAAATAAATTTCGATGATTGATGTTATCCAAAATGAAATCACACCTACATTTGTAAGACAAGGACAGCCTAATTTTTTTTTTTTTGGTTTACACAACTATATTTATTTTAGGTACAATTTAATGTAACAAATATTATCCTCTTTGAAATATGTATTAAACCAGAAATATGGATGAGCATTGCCAGGTATGACCGGAACTCAAAGCAAACACCTAAACAAAAAACCCAAACAAACAAAACAAAAATACATATTGCCTCATATATCACCACCAATGTACAATGTACCGATATCACTTTATCACAGTTATTTCACCACTTCTATATCTTGATCCTTTCCCCAAAATTCTATGTTAGTCACAGTTCTTCCTTCATAAGAACTGCAATTTTTTTTTTTTTTTTTTTTTTTTTTTACTTTGTTTCACTGGAGCTATAGCACAGCGGGTAGGACGTTTGCCTTGTACATGACTGGCCTGGGTTCAATTTCTCCGTCCCTCTCAGAGAGCCCAGGAAGCTACTGAGAGTATCCCGCCCCTATGGCAGAGGTTAGCAAGGTACCTATGGTGTATTCTATCTGCCAAAAACAGTAACAACAAGTCTCATAATGGAGATGTTACTGGTGCCCGCTGGACCAAATGAATGAACAATGGGACAACAGTGCTGCAGTGCTGCCTCCAAAACGATTGGTCTTTATCATTTTTTTTCTTATTTCTCTTTTCACTTAAACCATTTTGAAGTTAACTAGTTATACTTGTCTATAATATGGACAAAATGTGCCTTCAAAGTGACAAATATTAATAACTGGGCATTATATCATGATTAACTTGAACCATCTTGAATAGCTAACCATCTTGAACAGCTGACCATCTCATTGTTGTTTATTTATTTTTTTATTTTTTAAATTTATTTATTTTTAATTAGAGAATCACCGTGAGGGTACAGTTACAGATTTATACACTTTTGTGCTTATACTTCCCTCATACAAAGTTTGGGAACCCATCCCTTCACCAGTGCCCATTCTCCACCACCCGTAAACCCAGTGTCCCTCCCACCCTCCCCAATCCCATCTCCCCCCCACCCCACCCTGCCACTGTGGCAAGGCATTCCCTTCTGTTTTCTCTCTCTAATTAGCTGTTGTGGTTTGCAATAAAGGTGTTGAGTGGCCGCTGTGCTCAGTCTCTAGCCCTCATTCAGCCCGCAACTCCCTTCCCCCACATGGCCTTCGACTACAATGTAGTTGGTGATCGCTTCTCTGAGTTGACCTTTCCCCAGAACGTGAGGCCAGCCTCGAAGCCATGGAGTCAACCTCCTGGTACTTATTTCTACAGTTCTTGGGTGTTAGTCTCCCACTCTGTTATTCTATATACCATAGATGAGTGCAATCTTTCTATGTCTGTCTCTCTCTTTCTGACTCATTTCACTCAGCATGAAACTTTTCATGCCCATCCACTTGACTACAAAATTCTTGACCTCCTTTTTTCTAACAGCTGCATAGTATTCCATTGTATAGATGTATCAAAGTTTCCTCAACCAGTCATCCGTTCTGGGGCATTCGGGTTTTTTCCAGATTCTGGCTATTGTAAACAGTGCTGCGATGAACATACATGTGCAGATGTTGTTTCGATTGTACTTTTTTGCCTCTCTGGGATATATTCCCAGCAGTGGTATTGCTGGGTCAAATGGGAATTCAATATCTAATTTTTTGAGAGTCGTCCAAATTGTTTTCCAGAAGGGCTGAACCAGTCGGCATTCCCACCAGCAGTGAAGAAGGGTCCCTTTCTCCCCACATCCTCTCCAACAGCGGTTGCTTTTGTTCTTTTGGATGTGTGCTAGTCTCTGTGGTGTGAGGTGGTATCTCAAAGTTGTTTTGATCTGCATCTCTCTGATGATTAGTGATGCAGAGCACTTTTTCATGTGCCTTTTGGCCATTCGTATTTCTTCCTTGGTAAAGTTTCTGTTCATTTCTTCGCCCCATTTTTTGATGGGGTTGGATGTTTTCTTCTTGTAGAGTTCAATCAGTGCTTTATATACCATTGATATCAACCCCTTATCTGATGGGTATTGTGTAAATATCCTTTCCCATTCTGTGGATAGTCTTTGTATTCTGGTCACTGTATCTCTTGCGGTGCAGAAGCTTTTTAGTTTAATGTAGTCCCATTTGTTGATCTCTGTTTTTACTAGATTGCTTAGTTCCGTGTCACCTTTGAAGATACCTTTATCTTCAATATCGTGGAGGGTTTCGCCGACCTTGTCTTCAATGTACCTTATGGTTTGTGGTCTAATGTTGAGGTCTTTAATCCATTTTTATCTGACTTTTGTGCATGGTGTCAGGTCAAGGTCTAAACCCATTTTTTTGCATGTGGTTGTCCAGTTGTGCCAGCACCATTTGTTAAAGAGGCTTTCCTTGCTCCACTTCACATCTCTTGCTCCCTTATCAAAGATTAGATGGTCATACATTTGGGGTTGTGTGTAGGGATATTCCACCCTGTTCCATTGGTCTACGGCTCTGCCTTTGTTCCAGTACCATGCTGTTTTAATTGTTACTGCTTTGTAGTAAAGTTTGAGGTTGGGGATGGTGATGCCTCCCATCATCTTTTTCCCAAGAATTGTTTTAGCTATCCTTGGACGTTTGTTATTCCATATGAATTTTAGGATTGCTTGATCCATTTCTTTGAAGAATGTCATGGGTATACTTATAGGGATCGCATTGAATCTGTATAATGCTTTAGGGAGTATTGCCATTTTGACAACATTGATTCTCCCTATCCACGAGCAGGGTATATGTTTCCATTTCCTCATGTCCTCTTTGATTTCATGGAGTAGCGTTATGTAGTTTTCTTTGTAAAGGTCTTTTACTTCCTTGGTTAAGCTGATTCCGAGGTACCTGATTTTCTGGGGCACGATTGTGAATGGGATTGCTTTTTTCATGTCCCTTTCCTCTGCCTCATTGTTTGCATATATGAAGGCCATGGATTTTTGGGTATTGATTTTGTAGCCTGCAACTTTACTGTATAAGTCTATTGTTTCTAAGAGTTTCTTAGTAGAGGTTTTAGGCTTCTCTAGATATAGTATCATGTCGTCTGCAAATAGTGAGAGTTTGATTTCTTCCCTTCCTATCTGGATGCCCTTAATCTCTTTTTCTTGTCTAATAGCTATCGCAAGTACTTCCAGTACTATATTGAAGAGGAGTGGTGAGAGTGGGCATCCTTGTCTTGTGCCTGATCTCAGAGGAAAGGCCCTTAGTTTTTCCCCGTTGAGGATAATGCTTGCCGTAGGCTTGTGATAGATAGCTTCGACTATCTTGAGGAAAGTTCCTCCAAACCCCATTTTGGCGAGGGTTTTCATCATGAAAGGATGTTGGATCTTGTCAAATGCTTTCTCTGCATCTATTGATATGATCATATGGTTTTTATCTTTACTTTTGTTGATATGCTGGATTATGTTGATTGATTTCCGAATGTTAAACCATCCTTGCATCCCTGGGATGAATCCCACTTGGTCGTGATGTATGATCTTTTTGATGAGTTGTTGGATCCTATTTGCTAGTATTTTGTTGAGGATCTTCGCATCGGTGTTCGTCAGGGAAATTGGTCTGTAATTTTCTTTCTTAGTGGTGTCTTTGTTTGCTTTTGGTATTAGGGAGATATGTGCTTCATAGAAACTGTTTGGGAGAGTTCCTGTTTTTTCAATTTCCTGGAAAAGTTTGAGGAAAACAGGCAATAGGTCTTCTTTAAATGTTTGGAAGAATTCGCCAGTGAAACCATCTGGGCCTGGGCTTTTGTTTTTGGGGAGGTTTTTGATTACTGTTTCAATTTCCTTAACATTGATGGGTCTATTCAGGTATTCCAGGTCTTCTTTCTTCAGTGTTGGGAGATTATAGGAATCAAGGAATCCATCCATTTCTTTTAGGTTCTCCTTTTTTGTGACAGCCTAATTTTTGATTGATGCTGGGTCTCAGCTTGCCTGAAAGCCTCACAGTTATTCACAGTTACTCCTGAATAAATGTATTTAATAAATATATTAAATGACTTTATTTGTATTTAATCACCTACTTCAATGTGATTGAAGTTAAAGAGCACACTCTTGAACTTTATTTTTACTTATTCGTTTATATTTGAAGCCACACTTAGCAGTTCTCAGGGCTTATTCCTAGCTTGGGCTTAGGGATCACTCCTGGTGGAACTTGGGGGACAGAATATGGCGCCCAGGATCAAACCTGGTCAGCTGCATGAAAGACAAGCACCCTCCCCACTGAACTATCGCTCTGGCCCCTATAGTCTTGAAATTTAAAGTGACTATTTTTCACCTACCTTTTTATCAGTCTCTGTGAGGCACAGATTTATTAGCAAACAGGCAATAGATAAGTTCCACCAGCTTGCAGCTTCCTCCAGGAGAGGAGGAGTGAAAAATGAACTTTCCTGGGTCTTTAACACAGGAGGCCTTGAATTAGAAGTTTTTAAAGAAAATATGTGTGAATTTGGCTTTCTCTGGAATGGTAGCACAGTAGCACTGTCGTCCATTGTTCGTTGATTTGCTTGAGCGGGCGCCAGTAACGTTTCCATTGTGAGGACTGGAGTGATAGCATAGGGGGTAGGGCGTTTGCCTTGCACACGGCTGACCTGGGTTCGATTCCTTCATCCCTCTCGGAGAGCCCTGCAAGCTCCTGAGAGTATCCCACCCACACGGCAGAGTCTAGCAAGTTGGAAGGGCAGGGTTTTTTTTTGTTTGTTTTGTTTTGCTTTTTGTCTTTTGGGTCATGCCTGGCAGTACTCAGGGCTTACTCCTGGCTCTGCATTCAGAAATTACTCCTGGCAGTGCTTGTGGGACCATCTGGGATGCCAGGGATTGAATCTGGGTCAGCTGGGCAATGCCCTTCTCGCTGTCCTATTGCTCTGGCCTACTGGAAGGGTGTTTATTCACAAGATGAAACCTCAAGCTTTTTGAAGATCACAGCACATAACATAAAGATGTGAACCAGACCTGACACATGAATAAGACACCGGTCAGTCTTGGAGAACCTGGAACTACTGAAAGTATCCCGCCCGCGCGCCAGAGCCTGGCAAGCTACCCGTGGCGTATTTAATATGCAAAAACAGTAACAACTAGTCTCACAATGGAGATGTTACTGGTGCCCGCTTGAGCAAATCAATGAGCAATGGGGTGACAGTGATACAGTGATACAGTCTCACACAGACAAATGAGCTGATCCACAGGTCTGGGTAAAAGTCATAACTATTCCCATTCATGGAGAGAGCCATCACAGAATTGCCCAAGTCCAGACAGAGGTGAAGCGAGTTTCTTAGAATACACCCCAAGGGACTTCTCCCCAATTGCAGACACAACAGTGAACACACCCATCTAGGGTGCATTGAAGTATGTCACACCTATCAGGGGTGGCATGAGAGGGTCCAGATGGGAAAGAGAGGGGGCACTCCTGATCCCCGTACTGGACAGCACCCCTAGCTGGTTGACTTTGGAGCAGGAAGAGAAAGAATCTAATGGTATCAGACCAATGGGTTAGAATGGGCTGATTAACCATAGACCCAAGACGGGGCACATGACCATTTGGCTCTGCCTTGCACCAAGGAGGGAGACAGTTAACCCTTTCCTCAGCCAGCAGGGGACTTGCAGGCAGCTAAGCGACTGTTGGAGGCAGAGCCAGTAGCTGCTGAGGTGGTTCTGTGGGTAACAAAGTCACAAGGACAGGTGTGGGGCTGTGAAATGTATTTAAACTTTCTTTTTTTTTTTTTTTTTTTGCTTTTTGGGTCACACCCAGCGCTGCTCAGGGGTTTACTCCTGGCTTTGCACTCAGGAATTACTCCTGGCGGTGCTTGGGGGACCATATGGGATGCCGGGGATCGAACCCGGGTCGGCCGCGTGCAAGGCAAACGCCCTACCCGCTGTGCTATCGCTCCAGCCCCTGTATTTAAACTTTCCATAAGCTTTTATTTGTTACATGGATGACAGACAGGGTCTTCGCTCAGTCTTTTCTGGGTCTGCAGTTTACCCCATTTCCCAGTACCTCCTATTTCTCTGTCATTGGGGGTTGGGCCTCAGGAGGGGAAGGGGGACCTGTGAGAAAGCAGGTGGAGCCTGTCGGTTTCAAAAATAAGTGAGAAAAAAAAACAAAAATAAGTGAGAAGACAAACAGTGGGCCATGCAGGCTGTTACCCGAAAGGTTGGATTTGCGTGTTCGGTGGCTGAGAGCTGTCTCCCCTAGCGGATGTCGGGCAAAGAGCAGTTTATTTCTCTCCTACAAAAATTCATTGTACACCAGTCTGCCCAGCTGAAAACTCTGGGGTGCCTTCGGAACAGGGAGACTGAGCCCCCACCCTGCCCAAACCCTGGCAGCCACACTCATACCCCCAGGGCTGGCTCTATGCCAACGGCCCACAGTGACTCACAACTAGGCTCTGCAGAGACACCAAACTGCCCCAGATTCTGGGTACACAAGTTTTCAGACTGAGAACTCTGGGGTCTTCTTGGAGAGGGGGCAGGCAGCCTCCCCCACACCCTCTGTACTTCAGAAAGCTCTGGCATCCACACCTATATCCCACGACCAATGTCATGTAAGCTCACGGCCCAGTTAAGTATTCTGGAGTCGCTCAACACCTCCACACTCTACACCAGGAATCACTGTCTCTATACTAGGAATTACTCCTGGTGGGCTCGGGGGACCATATGGAGTGCCAGGGCTGGAATCTGGGATGGCCGTGTGAAGGCAAGGTCCCTACCCACTGCACTATGCTCTGTCCCCTCAATTTTTAATTTTTTCAGGTCCCCATGTGGCCCCCTTTCGGTGAGTGCCACTTCCAGTCCTCCCCCAGGCTTCCCCCAGCAGAGACAGAGACAGGGAACTCATAGACTGATGGTGAAAATGGCCTGGTTAATGCAGAGCTGCTAGCATACTTAGAGAACATGTGTGTGTGTGTGTGTGGGGGGGTCCTGGGCTGAGGTATAGCACCTAGGTGTGATTGATCATTTACAGAGATAAAACACTTGGCAGAGGCAATTCTCTTGGGGAGATTCACCTGTGGAGACACTCTGTCTCCCAGGGACATCTACATTGCTTTTGTCTTTCCTTCTAGTTTTATATGTGAAACAATTACGTTTACTTCTTATCAATACTTGCAGTTGTTTGGATAAACACAGTAGGAGACAAAGATCCCAACACTTAGTTCTCTGGGCTCTGAGAGCAAGCAAGGCTTTTTCCATAAATCCCAGATTAAGTCTCCTCAAGCCAGTTCAGCTTGTCCTTCCCTATGGGGCCTGTCTCTTAAGTCATCACAGCTTGCATCAAGACCACGCATTTGTGCTTTCTGGACGGTCCTATTTCAATGCTGGGTTAGGTTTGTCACCTGCCCTGGGTTCATCTCAATTCCATGGTGGGTGTTAGGAACTACAGGGACTGAAGCCTGAGTCAAGTAATTATGGCCAATGCCTAGGACTAGGTCTATTTCAGAGTCCCTCGACTGTTTTTAACTGAAGAACATTGCTCTATAGTAAAATATAAAAAGTCTGTAGGGAAATAGAAAAGCAGGTACAAATATACAGCACTTCAAATACAAACCACGACTAATACAAAGTCCAGAATTGCCAGAAACAGTGGTGAGGGCTCTTTTCTCCCACTTCCCTGCACAATTGGTTATTTTGACTCTTGTTTATTTTTGGGCCACACCCAGCAGTGCTCAGGGCTTCCTCTGAATCTGTGCTCAGGGATCACTCCTGGCCGGCCTCCCCCACCCCCATGCCACCGAATAGTATTTCTGTAAGTTTGCTATGAGCAATCCAGAAATCAAATTAAGAACATAATATTTAAAATGCCATGAGAAAGAATAAAACAGTTTGTTTTTGCTTGTTGGGTCACACCAGGAGTTGCACAGGGGTTACTCCTGGTTCATGTACTCAGAATTACTCCTGGCAGTGCTTGGGGGATCATATGGGATCCTGGGAATTGAACCCGGGTCGGCCGCATGCAAGGCAAACGTCCTACATACTATGCTGTTGCTCCAGCCCCAGAATAAAATACTTAGAGCTACATAAAAAGTTTTCTTTTAGGGGCTGGAGATATAGCACAGCGGGTAGGGCGTTTGCCTTGCACGCGGCCGACCCGGGTTCAAATCCCAGCATCCCATATGGTCCCCTGAGCACTGCCAGGGGTAATTCCTGAGTGCAGAGCCAGGAGTAACCCCTGTGCATCGCCAGGTGTGACCCAAAAAGCAAAAAAAAAAAAAAAAAAAAAAAAAAAAAGTTTTCTTTTAATTTAATAAGATGACCTTTTTAATTTGTTAATAGAAAATAAAAATATATTATTTTTATCTTGGGCCTGTCCTAGTAGCGCTCAGCGGTTATTCCTGGCTCTGCACTCAGGAAATAATCCTAGTAGTGCTCAGGGGATCATATGGGATGCCGGAATCAAACCTGGGTCATTCGCATGCAAGACAAATGCTCTACCACTGTAGTATAAGATTACCTCTATTGTCTCTTCCCTTGCCTTTGGTAAATCTGTGCCAGAGTCCAAGGATTATTTTTAGTCATTATTTTTTTTTTCTTTTTGGGTCACACCTGGCAATGCTCAGGGGTTACTCCTGGCTCTGCACTGAGGAATTACTCCTGGTGGTACTTGGGGGACCATATGGGATGCTGGGAATCGAACCTGGATCAGCCTCGTGCAAGGCAAACACCCTACCCTCTTTGCTACTGCTCCACGCCTAGTCATTAATTTTTTGAGGGTTATTTTTTAGCTTCAACTCCTCCCTTGCTAGGCCCATGTCCCAGATACGAGACATCTTTGGAATAAATTAAACAAAAGAAGAAAAATAGTGAAAACTAAAAATGATTGTTGCAAGGGATTTAGGAAGCCTCCTGCCTTAGTCTTCTTGTTCTGCCATAGCAAGTTCCTCTGCTTGAGTGGCTTAAAGCACAGACCTTTATGGTTCTCGGACTGAATCCTCCTCTATGCTCTCACTGCATCCCCAGGTACAGAGTCTCTCATTATCTCCCCTCACCTGAGTCTCCTACAGGTACATGAGCCCCATTCGTCAGGACTCCTCCCTCTTGACCCAAAAGGTCTCCTCCAAATATCACCTGGGGATTAGCCTCACTGGGTCGGGACACGGCTGTATTTAGCCCACAGCACACGGTGGGAACACTTTACAGATGAGAAGACAGCACTAAGGTGGCAGAGTGGTACAGCTCCTCCTGCTTCTTTGTAGGAAATGAGAAAGTGATTCTGAGGTTTGTGTGAGATTGCAAGGGACTAAAGTGATCAAAAATAGCATAGAAAACTAGTGTAGACCAAGGTTGGTGGGTCTTATATTTGTTGATGAGTGAGTGCTCTTGTCCCTGAAAACATTCCCCACATCCCACCATTCACCCCTCTCCTGGTCCTCAGCTCCCCAAAAGGATTTTTTTTTTCAGTTCTGCAGTAATGTTTGAGAGTTGTTTTTACCGAGCATCATCCCAGCCTGATGTCCTTTATTGTCACAGGTGCACTGAATGAGCAGAAGGCAGGGGACAGTCAGCTTGTGAATCTCATCTCCTGCATGGTCTCATCTCCTCATCCCTCGGGCTTCAAGATTGTGTTTGCTAGCTGGTATTGGAAGAGTCACGGTAGCAATTTCAGGGGTTTTAAGGCATGCTGCCAAGAGCTATCATCGTGCCTTGGATCTGAAACCTACACTTCTTTGAAGCATCTGGTGACAGAGGATGCCTCACTGCAGCTGCTTGTGGTCCAACTGCAGGATACACAATACTGCTATCAGATGGTAAACACTTCTTCAAACTCTCAAGAAAGCATTCTGCTAGAGTTTTTAGGTGAGTGTCAAGGGAGGACTCTGGAACTCTGTGTTGGGGAGGAGATGTGGACAGATTCGGGCCATGGGCCTAAGTCAGTTAGATCTGGGTTTCACTCCCAGGCTGCCACAGACCCCTCCCTCCTCCCTCCCTCTGTCCCTCCCTCCCTCCGTCCATCCCTTCCTTCCTTCCTTCCTTCCTTCCTTCCTTCCTTCCTTCCTTCCTTCCTTCCTTCCTTCCTTCCTTCCTTCCTTCCTTCCTCCCTCCCTCCCTCCCTCCCTCCCTCCCTCCCTCCCTTCCTCACTTCCTCCCTCCCCTCCTTCCTTCCTTCCTTCCTTCCTTCCTTCCTTCCTTCCTTCCTTCCTTCCTTCCTTCCTTCCTTCCTTCCTTCCTTCCTTCCATCTTCCTCTCATCCTTCCTTCCTCCTGTATTTTATTGTTTGAGTTTGGCCTTTATTTGATGATGCTCAGATGCTATTCCTTGTCCTGTGTTCAGTCATTATACCTGGCAGTGCTCAGGGGAATACATAGTGCTGAGAACCTAACCAAGGTCAGCCACGTGCAAGGAAGTGGATGTAAAGCCCCCTGTATTATC
The DNA here is from genome assembly GCF_027595985.1 of Sorex araneus. NCBI lineage: Eukaryota > Metazoa > Chordata > Mammalia > Eulipotyphla > Soricidae > Sorex > Sorex araneus. The sequence continues at coordinate 118,995,301 of NC_073307.1, forward strand.
TCTCTGTCCCATCTTCATTTTTACTTATTCCTTTTTGGGTAGGACTGTGCCTGTGTTTTACTCCCCTCTGCCCCACCCCCACAAAAATACTCTGGAGGGCGGGGACAAAAGTGAATATTGTGGGTTACAGCAGTTGACTTGCATGCTGCCCACTCGGGTTTGATTCCTGACTCCCCATACAGTCCCCCAAGCCTGCCAGGAGTGATCCCTGATTGCAGAGCCAGGAGTAAGCGCTGAGCACAGCCGGATACATTTTGAAAATTGCTCCTGCTACTAAGTTCATGTGCTAATACTCAGCTGCAGAGGAGGTAGGAGATGCAGTTCTTTTTCTTCTTCTTCTTCTTCTTCTTCTTCTTATTATTATTATTGTTATTATTGTTATTATTATTATTAGGGGGCACCTGAGCAATATTCAGGCAATTTGGTGCCCTCACCCAGAGATACTTAGCCCAGCTGTCTGAACCAATGGTTAGGAGCCTTTAACTGGGAGATGTGCTCTCGTCAGAACCAGTGGGGCTTTGGGGTCTGACCGTGCTAACGTGCCACTGGGGGTCAAGCTCAGGGTCCTGAGCATGCCAGGTACCTGTTCTAGCCTCTTTGAGCTGTGTCCCTGGCCCTGGGAGAGGTGACTTTGCCATTCTTTGGTCACTAAAGAATGGACATCGGCCCTGCCCACCACAGCCATGTTCCACTGCTCTCCTCAGGTTCTCCAAGGTATCAGGGTCACAGCCTGTCTAGTATTAATCCCACTGTCCTCAGTAGCTTCGACTCCCTTTCAGCTGACGTCCCTTTCCCAGAGGCTCATGGCGGGTCAGAACTGGGGAGTGGAGACGCAGCTGGTTCCTACCTACCCTTACTGTCCACTCTGTCCCAGCAGCTCAGGCCAACAGCACTGGGAAGCCGCATGAAAACATCATGGTCACCTGCACGCCGAGTTGCTTCTCTCCCCAGAACACGTTCAGTGTCAACTGCACCTTGAAGCGAAAGCCCTCAGAGAAGGACAACAGGACTGTGTGCCAGTGTCGGGACATAAAGCCCTCTGCCTTACTCCCCTGCCAGGCGGGGAACAGCGCCCCCACTGGGCCAGGTGAGCAGGGGGATAACCTATAGAGGGAGTAACACCTGTTGCTTCTGCCCTGGCTGCCTAGGGGAGTGCCTGGGGTGTGTCAGCCCCAGAGGTGACAGTCATGATGCTGACAGTCCCCATAAGTTGGGAGGTGTGGGGAGCGGTGGGAGACTGGGGAGGACGGGAGGAGAGTGGGAGTGCTCCTCCAATCAGGGTTGTATATTCACTCACAGCAGTTAAGCAATCTAGGTGGCCTCTATGAAAAGGTCAGTCATGTCCATGTCTCTTGAGACGAGGGTCTGTCAGAGGCCAAAGATCCCACCCTTTCACGACTCTTCCGGTCAGACTTTAGGCCACACCAGACATAGGAGAGGCCAAGTCGGTCATTCTGGCTCATGTGCTGAACTTGGGGATCAGAGACTGTAGAGGAGGGTGTTCCTCTACCTCTGGCCTGGAACTCTACCCTGGACCCTGGGTCTAGGTCTGACTTTTGTAAAGTGGGCAATTCCGCCCCCTAGTGGAAGGACACTGGAGCCACCCAGGTTACAGTAGTAACCTCAGGCGTGACAGGGGAGCGCTTTCTGCTTGCTCCCTTACAGAAGGTAGCTTGGAGGGGGGTGCTGAGTGAGAGTACAGCAGGTAGGGCACCTGCCTTGAACATAGCGAACCTAGGTTTGATCCCTGGCATCCCATATGGGCCCCCCAAGCACTTCAAGAGTGATCCCTGAGTGCAAAGCCATGAGTAAACTTTAGCACTGTCAAAAACAAACATTAGTGCCAGAGCGATAGTACAGAGGGGAGGGCATTTGCCTTTCACAAAACCAACCTGGGTTCAATCCCCTCATCTCATATGGTCCTCAAGTACTGCCAGGAGTAATTCCTGAGTGTGGTGCCAGGAGTAACCCCAAAGCATCGCCGGGTGTTACCCAGCAAGCAAGCAAGCAAACAAAACCCAATAAAAAGGTATTCTGGCAGGGAGGGGGGTGGGGGCGCGGAGGTGTTGGGTGTGATGCATAATATTTTTCTGCAAAGGGAGTGCTAGGCCACATGAATCTGGGATCCCTCTGACTCAGAGGAGAGATGGTCACAGAGATCAGATCCTGGCCTTTTTGGTCATGGCTCTGTTACCGGATGGGATCCTTTGCTGGGCCCATGCCCTGGTGTGAGCCAAGAGCTTCCCTGGATGGCAGGGCCTGACCGGGCCCGGACAAAGCAGGGCAGTGTGGTCTGGATGTGCCACACGGGGCCTGGCATGGTCCTGGAGGGAGAGGGGAATTTTCCTGGCAGAAAGGACAAGGGAGTCTGCTCAGATTCAGTCTGGGGGCGAGGGGGTAGTCAATGGGCAGGTGTTGTGGGGCTGACGCATGCATGCAGGAAATAATGTGTGACACGTAGGGCTTGTCTGGAGTGTGTATATATTTCTTGGCCTGTTTGGGCTGTTTATTTATGTGGAGGCAGCAGTTTCGGCTATGCCCCGAAATGCTCAGGGTTGAGTCCTGGCTCAGCACTCAGGGATTCCTCCTGGTGGGACTCAGGCGGTTCAGCTGGGCTCAGCTGTGTGCAAAGCAGGCACCTGGGCCCCAGTACCTTTTTCCAAACCAGGCTGCTTTTCTGTAAGAAGTTGCCACAGCCTCCAGTGGCTTATTCACAGCAGCAAAGTATTTGCTTCGGTCTGAGATGAGGATGTCAGCATGGATGGGTGAGGGCCCTCGTCCCGGCTGCAGACTCGCTGTATCCTCATGCAGGAAGGGACAGAGTCTCTCGGGGGCTCTTTTCTAGGTGCACAAATACCACTGAGCAGGGGGCAGGTGGGTGCTTAACCCTCAGGACCTACCATGTTCCTGAAGCCCCAGGTCCAGACATCATACCCACGGCCCATGGGGTTCCCAGGAGGCCCTGCGTGAAGAGTCAGATGCTTTGGAGAGAGTAGTGTGCAAGGGGCGTGTGTTTGCATTTGTGACTGGAGCCTGCGTGTGGCTGGCGTGTGTGCACGTGCATGGTGCTGAGGACTGCAGAGCATGTCTGGCAAGCCCAGATCACAGTGTGTTGGGTGTGCAGTGGGGATGGAGGCAGGAGTCGGGCTTCCCTCTGACAGGAGGAGGACACACAGCCACAGAGATCTAAGTAGGGTGGTGCGGTTCCTTTAAGCTTTCTCTTAACATTCTCTTCTTTCTCTCTGCAGAATCTGTGGGCCTAACAATTGCCATGTCGGTGATTGGTTCTGTTCTGGCCATTGTTATAGCAGCTTTTGTTATATATTGGCTGAGGTAAGGGGGTCTAAAAAAATGTAGTTCTGTGTTTGGGATTGGATCTGGGAGTTCGGGGATTATAAACAGTGGAGGGTGTTGGGGAATGCTCCTGATTGAGGCTGGGATTTTATTCTTTGGCTGGGGGACCAGGGTGGGTGGGAGGCAGTGCCTGGGGGTCAAACCCAGGGCCTCACACATACAAGGCAGCTGCTTGCCACTGAGCCCAGCCCTCGGTTGGGGTGTTGTCAGTGTGCTTTGTGTTTTCTGCTGCTGTGTTGGGGACTTTCCTACCTGATCTCTCAGTGGCCGTCTGCCCCTGCGCCCTGTCAGTGTTGAGCCTCCCTGGCTAGGCCCGGGCTGTCTTGTTCTCACACACAGACACCCATAGCTCAGGGGGAGTCTCCACACTGCCACCCCGGGTGTCCCTCTGCCCAACATCCAGCTTCCCACGAGAGTTTACTGTGTTTGTTGGTTTGGCTTTGGGGCCACACCTAGGAGCTCTGGGCTCAGGGATCACTCCTGGCAGGGACCACATGTAGTGCTGGGATTAAACCCAGACAGGCATTGTTCAAGGCAAGTGCCTCATCCACTGTACTCTCTCTCTCTCTCTCTCTCTCTGGCCCCAGATACCATTGATTTGACTCAGAATTTCTAGTCTTCTGATCATGAACAACTGTGTAAATCAGTGTCTTGATAATAAAAACAAATCTAATATTTTTCTAGCCTTATTAAGTATTTCCAAATTAAAGCTTGTTTCCAAATATGTTTATCCCCGGGACCAGTCTGAGTACAGTGGGAAGGGCAATTGCCTTGCACACAGCCAGCCTGGTTTGGTCACTGGCACCCCACGTGGTCCCTCAAGCCGCCAGGAGTGTTTCTTTAGCACAGGGCCAGGAGTAAGCCCTGAACACAGCTGGATGTGATCGAAAAACAAACAAACAAAAAAATAAGAACATACACACTCACACACATATACACACACACACACATATAGTGCAATGGGCTAGCTCACATGCTTGAATGTGGGGGCTCTGGGTTCAGTGCTCAGTAATCATGGTCCCCTGAGCCCCTCCAGGCGTAACCCCTGACCACTTCCAGGTATGACCCCCATACTTTTATGCATATAAAAGTGCTAAAGCTTTAGCGGTTCAGGTGACCAGTGTAAATGTGTTGGTTAAAGTGGGTGTGCCGCCTCCACCCCTCCCCCTCTTCAACCCAAATGGTTCTACCTAGGGCAGGAATGTGACTCACATGTATAGAGCAAAACAAACAAAAAAAGTGCTTTCAGTTATTTACAGGCCTGCCGAGGCAGAATCTCCAAAGCTATGGCATCCAATGATAAAATGGTTTAGGAAATGTAGCGTGACCAAGGTTGAAATGTCTTACCCAAAGGGGTTCAGCTGATTCGTCACTTACTCTCCTGAAGGGACCTACACCCATGAGGAACCCACAAGAAATAACACGGGCTGCAGTGTTTCTTGTGTTCTTCATGTTTTAGTCCTCATATTTCTTGCCTTGTTTTTTTCAACGTTCCAGGTCAAGACACCGACAGAGAAAACCACAGCAAAGTGTTCATTCAGAGAACTACAAGTATCTTTCTCCTACCGGATCTGTGGTTTCTTGCAGTGATGTCCCCATGCCTCCTACTCCGTGATCCTGTCCTGCGCCAGGAAACTCAGTCATGGGCTGCCCTTTGCCCCATGCCGTCATCAGGCGACTTGCTCAAGGTTGCTTATGGTACCTGGGCTTGAACTCAGGGCCTTGTACACCACACATTAAGGTGCATAACTACTTGCACCGTGTCCCTAGCTTTAAACACTAGTTATTGTTATATGATACAAGGGGTCATACACACAAAAAATATTTTGTTTTACAAAATATTTTTTACAAATTTTTTACCAAATATATATGTATATATGTGTGTGTGCATATATATATATATATATATATATATATATTTACAAAAAATTGTTTTGTATGGCGCCAGGGATCCTCACACATGCAAGGATCCTAGCAGTGCTTAGGGACCATATTGGTGGCTGCATACAAGACAAGTGCCTTACTCACTGTGCCCATCTCTCAGCCCTTTGCAATACTTACAATATCTTCTTCATAGAAACAGCCCAAGTTTCTAAGGACACATGGCTGGATAAAGAAGTTGTGGTAAATATTCACCATGGAGTACTACTCCACTAAGAAGATGATTTCTTGCCCTGGAGAGAGCATGAAATGGGATGAACACGTGCTTTGTATGTGGGGAGCCCAGGGTTCATCCATAGCTCTGCCTGGTCCCCTGAGGACTGCCAGGAGCAACTGCCAAGCACTGAACTGGGAGTAGCCCCACACACCACTAAGTGTGGCCCCAAAAACAAACAGCAAAAAGAAAGGAAGAAAAGATGAATTGTCACCCCTTCTGATACCACAGATGGAGAGTGTTACACTAAGCAAAATAACTCAGAGATGAAGATAAATGCCAGATACTCATAGATTTCTTAGGATATAAGGAGCAAAGCAAGAGATCAGACCAAACCAATCTCAGGTTTCCAGAGTATAAGAGCACAAAAGAATTGGAGGAGGTGTTGGGGTGCGGTGGGTTCTAGTTCACAGTGGTAAAGTCGTCAGCCCTTTGGAGGAGAATAGGGCACGACAGCTCTCAAAGATGTATAATTGTATACTTGAAACCTATCCTGGTACCAACCAGTGTTCCATCAGTTTACAAACAGAACAGCCCTGGGGGCTGGGGTGTAGCTCGCCTGCAAGTGCTCACCCTTGGCATGGCAAAGACCCTGGGTTGGATCCTGGGTACCACATCCTTTCTGCCCCACCCCCAGTGCTCTTAAGCACTTTCTGCTCTAGACACGGAACACTGGGAAGTGCCAAATCCCCCCCCAATATTTATGTGTTTGCTTAACCCCTAATATTTGTGTGTTTCATCCCCCAATATTTGTGTGTGTGTTTGATCCCCCTACTATTTGTGTTTGTTTACTCCCACCCCCAATATTTATGAGTTTCTGTATTTAAAGCAGTGATACAACTCTCCACAAAGATGTTTTATTTATTGTTTTTCTGGGAGCCATACCTGGCAATGCTCAGGACTCCGGACTCTGTGCTCAGAGATCACTCCTCGCAGGCTCAGGGGACCATATGTGTGCTGGGATTGAACCCAGACAGGTCTGCGGTGTGCAGGGCAAGCGGCGTCCCCGCTGTCCTGTCCGCCCAGCCCCACGGAGGCTGAGTTCTGACCAGGTGCGACAGCGTCAATACTCTGCCACCCGGACCAGCACCAGCCGCTTAGGGGCTCCTGCTCCATTCGGTCCTTCCGGATGTTACCTGGCATCAGGGCCTGCAGCCTCTCCCCGACGTCCTCTCCCCTCGATCCTGAGCACCGGTGCCCATCTCTCTTGGACACTGCTCTGCAGCCTCACGTGAAGACCAGCGAGTGCTCCCAGCATGGGCGCCTGACTTTCTCAGGAAGCCGGACTCAGCCGTTCCTGTACAGTACCTCCAGGCCCCGCACAGAGGCAGTGAGTCGCTGACTTCACTGAGTCAGTGACTTGAGTAGAGAAGTTCCAGCTCCCTTCCCATCCCCCAGCTTGTTCAGGAGAAGAAAGCAATGCTTTTATATAACCTTTATAATGGCTGTAGTAAATGTAAATAAAAGTAAACTACATTTCAGATTTCCTAGCTCTGTGTCATTCTTTTGGTTTTTTGTTATTGTTTGTTTGTTTTTGGTTTGGGGCCACATCAGGACTTACTCCTGACTCTGTGCTCAGGAATCACTCCTGGTGGGGCCTAGGGCACCATATGGGGTACCTGGGATTAAACCCTGAGTGACAGTCAAGACCAGTGTCCTCCCCACTCTCCTTTCTCTCTGAGTCCATCTGCATTGTTTCGTGACAGCAGGCGGATGCTTTGTCTGTGTCTGGGGACCCATGGAGGGTGGAGATGGGGCCTGACCACCAGGGAGAGTCTGAGCAGAAGGGGCTGTGCAGGGTGGGCTGGGTCCTGAGGCCTAGGCCAGGTGCTCCTGCTGGAGAGTTCTGGTTTGTTTTTAAGGGGGGACCTGTTGGTTGGTGTGCTTGGCTCTTGTCCTGTGTTCTGTAACTGAATCTCGTTTCATAATTAGACAAGGTGCAGCACCTCAGCCAGGTAACAAGGATGTGGAGGGCCTCGTGCCAGGCGTTGTCCTGGGTAAGGTACAGCATGGTGCACTCCTGGGAGGGGTGAAGAGAGCAGGGAGTGACAGTGTTCAGTGAGAGGAAACCCTTAGATGCTGAGTCAAGGTTGCAGGGGGGAGGGAGGGGCTGGATGAAAGGGCCCAGGGGGCTGTGGTGGAGGGGTACTGGCATGTTGGGGTCGGCATGGTGTGCTGACAGTGCGCCCCTGAGTCATAAATCTTTGCTCTTAAAAATTAATATCAGGGATGTTGGAGAGAAGTACAGTGGGTAGGTCCTTCCCTGCATGAGGCTGACCCTAGTTTGATCCCCTGTTCTCCGTATGGTCCCCGAGTACAGCTAAGATCGATCTCTGAGTGCCGAGCAAGGAGTAAACCCTGAGCAACACCTGATGTAGCCCCGAAAGAAAAAACAACAAAAACCCCAGAAATGAATATTGGGCAAAGAGGATTTAAGGCATTGCCTTGCATGGGTCATCACAAGGTCCCCAGGGCATGGCCAGGTCTGATCCCCGAGCATAGAGAAATAAGCCCTGACACAGGTGGGTGTGGCCCAGCTCCCTGCCCCAAATCAATGTACCCAGTTAAAAATAAGAAAAGCTACAGTGTAGCTCTAACAGTGCAGTTATCAGAGACACACAGTTCTATTAAAGACCTCGGCAGAGGCAGAGAGGCCTGTTCACAATCTACTGGTTGCTGGACCAGGGACGCTGAGGCGGAGTTTCTGGTTCACAAATGAGGGAGATACAGGCATGGTCAGACCAGCTGTTTAGCCTCTTGGTTTAGAAGACCCCGTGCCACCCCGCTAGGGCGCCAATATGTCATGTGGATATTATCGTATCTATGGCTCCCAAGCACAGAAACGGAAGAAGGGACTTGGCATAGCTGGGACTGGAGCTGAGGAAGGAAATTCAAGTTGTTCCCAGTGGTGGAGAGAGGGTGACACCCTTCGAAAAAGCAGGGAGAAAGTTAAGATTTTTTAAGTCTATCAGAATAAATCATGATATTTTTAAAGCAATTTTAATAAAACAGTTAAATGATATGAAAGCGGGATGGATAGGTAAAATTGCAATGGCGTCTTTTTACTCGGGAAGATAGAACTTTGAAGAGGGGATGGACATCGGTGGATGCACGGTGTAGCTCAGAGGGAATCACGGGGGAGGAGAGAGGAAGGGCGCCAAGGCGTGAGGGCGCAGTACTAAGAAGCCAGGCGGACCTGGAGAGACAGGAGGGGAAGGACAGAACGTTGGGATGATTTCCACCCTTCTAGTTCCAATGTGGAAAGGAAATCGGGGATACCGTAGGAATTTAACAAAAAGGAACTTGAGTCTCAGAACTGCCCGGCATCTACCTTGCTCCCCTCACGCTGAGCGAGTTCCTTGCCCCATCAGGGAAACCCAGGAGGAGTGGAGAGAGCACTGTGGCTGGGGGCCTGGAGCCGGCTTTGCTTGCCCCAGTGGGTCCGCAGAGGAGAAACTATTTACTCCCCGTGCTGCAGAGTGCCAGTCCCCACTCAGGAAGGGAGGCCTGTGACACCCATGGGCTGAAGGAAGCTTCTGGAGTCTGCTGACCTGCTGGGCTCTTGTTTGGTCTCGCTACTCCCAGGGAAGGAAAGAGAAGCATCGTTAGTTGCTTTGTCCTTTGTACCATTGTCCCCTCAGTGGCATCATGCCAGGGAGGACTTGGGGCCCAAGGGAGAGGGGCAAGTGCACGCTGACTCCTATGCCAGAGGCCCAGCCTCCCACCCCTGCCCCCATCCTGCCTCCTGGAGCCCTGGAGATGGAAACAGTCTCTTTCCCTGAAGATGCAGGAAGCCCCAGACCAGTGCGCCTCACAGGACACCGGAGATCTCATTATTGGTGTGTTGGGGGGCCACACCCAGCGATGCTCAGAGCCCACCTCTGGCTCTGTGCTCAGGGATCACTCCTGGTGATGCTTAGGAGATCACATGGGTGCCAGGGATTGAACTTGGGTTGGCCACATGCCAGGGGAGCACCCTCCCCGCTGCGCTACTGCTGTTTCCAGATGCCAGTGATTTCGATTCTCGTGGACAAACCCTCTGGAAGCCGGTTCTCACCGTATTCCACTCCTTACTCCAGCTTCTCCTGTTGTTCTTCACAGCTGCCTCAGGCTGCCATCGGCAGGACCTGAGCGGCAGAATCCACGTCTTCTATCCAACGTCTTCTGCATGTCTCGTTAAGGTATAGGTCACCTGTACCTGAGGCGACCCCAGGGAACTGTGGGGAGGACCCAGGCTCCCTGGGCCAGGCCTTCCCCAGAAAAGCTGTTGGGGAGGCTGGAGGGAAAGGCTGGGTGGGGAAGGCACCGCCTCTGGAGACGGTGAGAAGGGCGGGGGGTCACCTCTGTGGGCCACGTGTGGTCTGAGGTGGTGGCTGAGGAGGCCAAAGCCGAGGACACAGGGCACGGGCTGGTTCCCAGGAGACCCGGAGTCTCCTTTGTCTAAGTAGCTGTTTGCTCACGGTGAGAGGAAGGTGCCTTGGTTTCCCTTCTCTGTGAGCTCCACCTCCTGGCCTGACTTGGGGACAGATTGGGGTGCCCAAGCAGTGCCACCTGGGGTGAGGACACCCTGGAGGGAAGGGGTCCCAGTCCTCTTGCAAGGAGCAGGAAGTGGAGGGTTCATCTTACACCTGGGTGAAAATGTCAGTGAGGTCTGGAGGTTTTCCAGGGTTAGGCTTGCCTTGTACACGGCTGACCCAGGCTCAACCCCTGGCCCCATACACGGTCTCTGAGCACTGCCAGGAGTGAGCCCTGAGCACAGAGCCAGGTATAAGCCCTGAGCACCACTGGGTGTGCCCCCCAACCCCTAGTAGCAAAGATCAGGGAGGGCCCCGTGCCCTCTGAATAGTTTAAGTGGTACGTAGGCTGCTCGCACACTAGCCTGCGTTCAACTCAGAACTGGAGGGGCGGGGGCGGGGGCTTCCTCTCTCTAAGGCACTGGGTTCTTAAAGTTGGACCTGGGTACATATTTCATCCTGTTTCGGGTGTGGACACAGCCACTGCCCAGCCACATGGGGCCCAGGCCCCTGCACATGCTGTGGAGAAAGGAGAGAGTTTGGCCTTGGGACTTGGTCCAAACCTACCTGTGGCGAGAGTTTTACCAAGTTCACGCAACTTCTGGTCATGTTTCCTCACCTGCAGGCGGCTTGGATTTGGGTTATTGAGCCTCACCCAGTGATGCTCAGACCGTACTCCTGCCTCTGTGCTCAGGCATCACTCGTGGCAGGGCGTGAGGGGCCATAGGTGGTGTTGGGTCAGCCCGGCAGAAGGCCAGCACCTTCCCTGTCCTGTCTGTCGGTCCCGCCTCCCTGGCCCTCTGAGCGCCTCCTGCAGCCCCTCACCCAGGGATAGGGCCAGGCGCGCCCACAGGCTGTGGGCTAGCTTCATCTGCTCTCGGGCGCCATCTGCAGGAGGAAAGTCAGAGACTAATGCCTGTGGCTGAGGGTTCCTGATGGGTGGCGATCAGCTTGCAGGTCCAGCTTTAAGAACCCAGTGCCTTAGAGACAGGGAGCGAGCGCTGCTGGCGAGCAGGATCACCCAGCTGGACCAAGGCAGGCTGCTCCCCTTCTAGATCCTCCCTAGTCAGGCTTTGGGGCTGAGGGTGTCTCACAGGAACCCCAGAAGGTAGGACCAGGTGTCTCTGGTTTCCTGGGATCGGGTCAGTTTTCCCTATGGCCAGCAGGTGGCGCTGATCCCACAGTCCTGCTTGTTTACCGTCAGCAGCCCCTGGAGGTGGGTTAGGGGGGAGGTTTCTCTAGTTGGGATCCAAGGATGGCCCTGGGGAAGGTGAGTCTGGCCCTCAGGACACCAAGCTGAGAACCAGGCACGCCCTCACCCGGAGGGTTTTGAGTGACTTCTCATCTCTTCTGCATCAGGCACAGATCAGTCTGTCAGGAAGGGTGACTGTGGGTTCAGACAGGGGCGGGCTCAGTGACTAGACCTGCAGGAGCAGCTCCCGGCTGCTCGGCTCTGCCTCTGGAGGGTGTGAGAAACTCCCACGGATGCAGCAAAGGCCCTCGGGAGGCCTCAGCCCACAGCACTGGTTTCTTATCCTCTGCACCATCATCCATCCATCCACCCATTTATGCATCCACCCATCCACCCGTTCATCTACCTATCCACCTATTCATCCATCTACCCACACACCCACCCTTCCACTCACACATCCATGTGCCTTCCTTCTACCTATCACCCATCCATCCATCCATCCATCCATCCATCCATCCATCTCCCTAAGAAAGGCCAAAGTAGAAATCCCACCAACAGGACGAAAGGGAATGGACCATCTGTATGCAAGGAAGCAGGGAAGACTTTAGTGAGGCATCACCGGGCTGGACTGACATGGATCTCAAAGAGAGGAGGGAGACCTGGGAATTCCAGGGGAGAGCCACACACAGTAAATGTTTGAGGCTAGGACAGTAAATATTGTTGCAAGGAGGGGCTCTGGCAGCTGCAGGTGGCTGAGGGCAATGGATTCTGGTAAGAGGGTAGTGAGCTGCAAGACTGGAGAGCAGGTGAAACCCAAATGGCTGGCCATGGAGTATACCCTCAATCCAGTGATGGGGAACTACTGAGGGTGCTTGACAGAAGAGGAATGATTGTAGCCCCTTTACTCAAGAGGCTCCATCACTGCTTGGAGGTGACCTGCAGGGAGAGACACAGAGGCCAGATGATCAGAAACTGGGTCAGCCATGGTTGGGAGGGCTGAGCTGGGAGGGGCGCTGTATTGAAGATCAAAACTCTCACCCACCACCGGGGGGAAGAGAATAGAAGTCCCTGTCTTATTCCTGGATCTGTTGTCTCATCCTGGGGCTGATGCAGCAACCATCACAATAGGTGACATTTATTGAGCACTTGTCAAGGACCAGGCACTTCAAGCAGTTTCCATGGTGTTCGTTTACTCCCATGACAACTCCATGAGGTAGGTATTCTCAGCATCGCCGTGTTCTAGATGAGGCAACTGAGGCACAGAGAGGTTATGACTTGGCCAACGCCTGAGAACTAGAGCCAGAGTTGGAACCGGGCAGGATTGACATGCTCCCAGCTCCAGCACTGCCGAGCGAGTATCTGTGCTGTGGGACCCTCCCTCCCGGCCTCTCAGTTCTCCGGCTCCCTGCTGGTGGAGGCAGCACCAGGCCTTATAATTTTTTTCTTTTTGGGTCATACCTGGCAATGCACAGGGGTTATTCTTGGCTCATGCACTCAGGAATTACTCCTGGCGGTGCTCAGGGGACCATATGGGATGCTGGGAATCGAACCCGGGACGGCCACGTGCAAGGCAAATGCCCTACCCGCTGTGCTATTGCTCCAGCCCCCAGCACTGGGCTTTAAACCTGGTGTGTGCCCAAAGGCTGATATGGTCAGACAGGCTGGCAGGGCCACTGACCCTATGCAGAAAGATTTGATAAGCCTCTCTGAACGGGGGAAGTGGGCCCGTCTTAGGTCCATGGCACCTCCTGAACGCACAGCTGCCAGCATCTGCCCTCTCTGTCCCCAGACAGGCTCCCTGCCTCCCCCAGCAAGAACAGCCCAGAGCTTAGGTCATGAAGGGGGTTTATTGACAACAGAGAAGGTAGAATTCTGGGCCAGGACACACAGCACTGCTCCAAGAGTCCCGGCTGGGGTCAAGCCTGTGGGGACCCAGGGCCTCCTTTGCTCCAGGGACCTCACTCATGCCTCCTGAACTTTCCCACGGGCCCCTTTTCTAGCACCCCAAGGACCCCCCATGGTTCCCCTCTGGGACAATGAGTGGCAGCAGCTATAGAGATGCTGGGGTCACGGTCTGAGGGTCCCCAAGTGCAGTGGGCCAGAACCCTCTCTCTTTGCCTGTTGGGTGTGTGTCCTGAGTGGCCAGAGCACAGCAGCAGGCATCTCTGTGGGGCCTTGCACACAGGGGCAGCCGGGACAGGGCCCAGGGGCCCACTGTACCCCCTGTGTTTCCTCCAAAGTCTGTGCAGGGGAAACCGTGTCCCCTCACACCTGTCTGTGCAGGATAAACACCTTCAGTCCTCCTGGGGGAACACGCGTCCCCACTGGCCACCTCCCCACCTCTCTGTCTGAGACACACACCACAGAGCTGCACTCCGCCCCACCTAGACGCTGTTCTTCCTCAGACCTGCCCAGCTGCTCTGTGGGTCGCGGGGGTCCAGGACGGGCTGCCTGACCCTTCCTTCCCATAGCTCCCCTCGCCGGAGGCAAGCCATCCTGAGCTGGGCAGGAAAAAGCCGGGACAAAAATAACCTGCAGCGGCCAGAAATAGCGCCGTGACTATGGCGCAGCATGGGCGAGGCTGAACTGAGAGCGCCGGGGGCCCCACCGGGCCCCACTTCAGGACCAGGACTGGCCCCGGGCGGGAGAGGGGCGCACTATGTCCACGTGACATACCACACCACACTGCCTGTGGACAGACACACCATGGCGGGGTCCCGCGGGGTGGGGAAAGCAGCCTGGCTAATCCAGAGAGATGCTGAACTTGGGCTTGGCCTTGGCCACGGCCACGCTTCGCTTACGCAGGGGCCCGCGGGTGGAGGCCAGCGTGACAGCGTCCAGCAGGCTGCGGTCCTCGTCCAGCTGGCGGGCGGTACAGAGGGGCGTGGGCACTTTGACGGTGTTGCCAAACTTGGAGTAGTCCACCGAGTAGCGGCCGTCCTCCTCGGCCACGATGGGGACGAAGCGCTGACCCCACAGGATCTCGTCGGCCAGGTAGGAGGTGCGCGCCTGCGTGGTGATGCCCGTGGTCTCCACCACGCCCTCCAGGATGACGATGACCTCCAGGTCCTGGTGGTGGTGCAGGTCGCCGGGGGCCAGGTCGTAGAGCGGGCTGTTGGCATCGATGACGTGGTAGATGATGAGCGGGGCCACCAGGAAGATGCTGTTGCCCCCCACGCCGTTCTCCATGGGGATGTCCACCTGGTGGAGGGGCACCACCTCGCCCTCGGGGCTGGTGGTCTTGCGCACCACCTGCATGTGGATGGTGGCGCTGATGATCATGCTCTTGCGGAGGTCGCCCACGCGCAGCATGAAGCAGAGGCGGCCCTGACGCACTGCGATGACCGCGTGCTTGCTGAAGATGAGCGTCTCGGCGCGCCGGTGCGCCTGCGCCGTCTTCATGAAGATGCAGCCCAGCATGATGGCGTTGATCATGAGCCCCACGATGTTCTGCACGATGAGGATCAGGATGGCCAGCGGGCACTCCTCCGTCACCATGCGCCCGCCGAAGCCAATGGTCACCTGGACCTCGATGGAGAAGAGGAAGGCGGAGGAGAACGAGTGGATGTTGGTGACGCAGGCGGCGTCGGTGCCCTCGCTGGGCGCCAGGTCCCCGTGGGCGAAGGCGATGAGCCACCAGACCATGGCGAAGAGCAGCCAGCTGCACAGGAAGGACATGGTGAAGATGAGCAGCGTGTGCGGCCACTTGAGGTCCACCAGCGTGGTGAAGACGTCCTGCAGGAAGCGGCCCTGCTCGCGGATGTTCTTGTGCGCTACGTTGCAGTTGCCGTTCTTGGACACGAAGCGGGCCCTGCGTTCGCGCGCGCGGTACCGCGGCTCGGCGGGGTCCTCGGCCAGGCGGGTCAGCACGTACTCCTCAGGAATGATGCCCTTCCGGGACAGCATGGTGCCAGCCACCGGCGAGGAGACGCCTCCCCCATGGGGGGCGTCCCCGGCCGGAGCTTAGGGCCTCGCTGGCGCTGGCGGGGGCGCTTTCCTGTCTGGGCACGCTGCTCTGTGCGTGCGTGCGTGCGTGCCTGTGTGCGGGTGTCACTTCTGAGTCGCCTCCTTACCCAGCCTCATCCTCACCTCCACCTGCTCAGTCTTGGAGTCCCCCACCCAGCCGGCTCCTTACCTGGTCCTGGATCCCCAACTCCACACTGCCCCACTTCCTGGTACCCCCAGGCTTCCCGGCTATGACCCCCACGCCCCTCTGAGCTTGGCTTCTCAGCCCCCACCTCGAGGAAGGTGACCTCTCCTTTCCGGATCTAACTTAGCTGCCCCGACCTCACGCTAGCCCGGCCCGGTCCCCCGCCGCCTCACCCATGTCTGCCCCCTGGCTCCCCTCCAGGCTCCCGTGTCCTGGGCCGACCCACCCCCGACTCCCAGTCTCACCTCCCGGGCTGTCCCTTCTTTCCTACTCCAACCCTCTCCCCTCCCCGTGGCCAGGATTGCGCTCCCGTAGCGATTCGGGGGGTGGGGGTGGGGGGAACCCCGCTCCAGCTCTCTGTCTGTTTGTCCTGGGTCTCCCGGGGATTCAGCGCTCCGCCCGCCGAATCGCCCGTCCCCCTCCCCGGCTCAGCTCGCGACCCCCAGTCCTCCAGCGCCGCCCGGCTGCCCGCGCCCCGCGCCCCGCCTGGCCCGCGCGTCCCCGCCGCCGCGGCACCTGCTCGGGCGCCTCCAGCCGCCGCCGCTGCTGCCGCCGCCGCCTCCCCGCCCCCTCCTGCCGCCCGGGCGCCGGCGCGGGCCCTACTCGAGTCCGTCGGTCCGTCCGTCTGGGTGGGCGCGTGGAGAGAGACGGGTGCTAGGTGTTGGGCGGGGATGGGGGGAGCGGTGGAAGATAGCGGGCGGGGGGCGCGCGCCTTGTGGAACGGGGCGCCCGGGGCCGCCAGAGGGAGCCCGACCCAGTCGGGTGCCAGGGGCGGGGCGGGCACCGGCACTGGCCCCGCCTCGCCCCTCCTCTCCCCTCCCCTCCCCGCCGGCCTCCTGCGACTCTCAGGCTCGCCTTGGGGGTTTGCTGGAACAGATGGACCCGGAGAGCTTCCTCCGTCCGGCCCACGCTCCAAGGAACTGGGGCGCGGGAGGGGGCAGTGGAAGGACTCGTGACCCGCGCTCCCTGTCTGGGGGGCGCAACCCCGGTCGCCTTGGTTTCCCCTCCCCCAAGGTCCCCGTAACTTGGGGGCAATATCCGGCCCCCCTTGGCGTGGCGCGAAGGCGCTGGTCGTTGGGGCAGAGCAGGGGAAAGGGGCACGGAGCGGGGCTGCGGCGCCGGGCGGCCCCGTGACTGGCTGAGCGAGATGAGGTGTCTCCCTGCCTTCTGCAAAAAACGCTCCTTCTCTTTGGGGGATGCTCTTCGTCTTCTCTGAGTCATGGGCCCTCCTTTGAGAAGCGGATGCGAGTTGAGAACACCCTCCTCGGGGGGCGGGAGGGGGGATAATGAACATTAGTAGGTGTAAGAACATCGGTTAACGCCCACCAGAGGGGCCGGCTGGCTGCTGCAGCCCAGAAGCCGGGGTGGTTGGTTGCGTCTTCTCCATCCTGACGCCATCCCCTCTTGGCCCCACCCCTGCACTTTAAAGAGAGGTTGAACTGCTGGTCCAGGCTTTACACCTCCTTCCTCGGACGGGCTGGGTTCTGCCGTATATAGGAGAAGCAAGGGGGCCGAAGGGTTGTTTTAGGACTGGCTCGGACACTTGAGGTATCCCCGGGTCTTGGTGCCAGGCAAGGGTGATGTTTTTAATGCAGATACAAGCGTAGGGTTGTCTTGTGGTTTGGGGCACGAATGGGGATCCCAGCTCGCAGCTGGGAAGAAAGTCTGATCAGTCTTTGCCGTTGAGACAGCTGTGTCCTCACCCCTTCTCTGGGGGTTCCAAGTTCTTCTGGCAGTTAAGACTCTGATCTTTCTTCTCCCTTTGTCCCCCTTCCCTTTCTTGTGGTGGAGGTATCTGGGTTTGCACACGTGGTTGCTGTGCTCACACAGTGGTTTGCAGTGTGCTGGAGACGGCTCATAGCAATGCCTCTTTGTACACACTTGGCATGTGGGCAGTGCCAGGCATCAGAACTGTGGTCCTGTGCCTGCACTTTGATGCTCCATCACTGATGGAGATGATGATGATGCTACACCCCAGGCCCAGGGCTGTAGAACCTCATGCCTCCTCAGACACCCTTCTCCACCCCCCCCCCCCCACGAATCCCTTCCTTTCTCTGCCCTGCTAATTCCCACTCCTTCACGCCCAGTGTAAATCCAGACAGCCTGTTGGTTCATGCAGAGTTCACCGCTCTGAGCTCCTCCGGCTCCTGGAACACCCAGGAAGCCCTGTGCTGGGCAGCCTCCCCAATGTCTGGGAGATTTTCCTTACATTGTTTAGCTTCTGACGTCCCTCGTGATCAAGAAAGATTATAAGGCCTGAAACTCCTGGGTCTGCAACGCAGGACCTGGGAGAGTCTGCCAGAGGGCAACACGTCAATGAAGATGGAATGATTGGCAGGTGAGCATCGGCCATCCCAGGATGAAGAGGAAGCCTAAGGGCAGCTGTTGTTTGGGTATCCCTGTGTCTGAGGTAGAGTTTCTCCCAGCGACCACCTGGCTTTCCCTGGGCAGGACTGCCCTTCGCCCATTCGCCGCTCAAT
Source organism: Sorex araneus (assembly GCF_027595985.1). NCBI lineage: Eukaryota > Metazoa > Chordata > Mammalia > Eulipotyphla > Soricidae > Sorex > Sorex araneus. The sequence goes on from NC_073307.1 coordinate 119,013,146, forward strand.
GTCCTTGCCTGGGGTTGGGGTTGAGACGGGGGCTGTGGCCTTCCTGTATGCCAGCCCTCTGATCACACTCATTGGTGGAGGGAGAGGCCCCGTTGAGATTTGCTCTCAGGACTTTCCCATTTGGGAGGCGGAGGGGGGCATAGGAAGCAAGCTGGAGGTACTGGAGACCATCTGTCTCGGAGGAGGAAGAAAAAAGAAGCCTCAATTGAGACACATCCCTGGTGTCAAATGCCTGGATCCAGCTACGCTGATCTTTCCAGTCACCCCTGACAATGAACCCAGTGAACCCAATGAACTCCCATTTCTGTGTAAGATACTTTGTGTTGGAGTCCTGCTACTGGTTATGGGAACAGTGTCGATCTGAGGTGCCCTAGGCCCCCACAATTTTAATCCAAGCGTTAAAGTGAATTAAGAGGACTGGAGAGATAGCACCGGGGTTAAGGCACTTGGTTTGGGGCTGGAGCGATCGCACAGCGGGTAGGGCGTTTGCCTTGCACGTGGCCGACCTGGGTTCAATCCCCAGCATCCCATATGGTCCCCTGAGCACCTCCAGGAGTAATTCCTGAGTGCAGAGCCAGGACTAACCCCTGTGCATCACTGGGTGTGACCCAAAAAGCAAAAAAAAATTTTAAAAAAAGGCACTTGCTTTGAACATGGCCTCAGTTTGGTCCCCAGCACCACACACATTCCCTAAGCCCCACCAGGAATGATTCATGAGCACAGAGCTGGGAGTAGGCTCTGAGCACTGCTATGTGTGACTCCCAAACAAAAACAAAACAGTGAGTCAACACAGGACCAATCCACATGCAAAACTGTGGCTTTTTCTGATGATATCATGATACAAATGCCATAGCCTCTTCTGTGCTGAACTGCATCTCCCAAATCAGAGACTGACATTCCCCATTGGGCTGTAATTGGAAAGAATATATATAATTTGCCTCTGGAGGGGTAAACACTTTAAATGACGAGAGTGGGCCCTAATTTATGATGATGGGTATCCCAGCAATGAGCGTGTGTGTGTGTGTGTGTGTGTGTGTGTGAGAGAGAGAGAGAGAGAGAGAGAGAGAGAGAGAGAGAGAGAGAGAGAGAGAGAGAGAGAGAGAGAGAGAAACAGGGGCACCCTCTGCCACTGAGGAGTGAGGCCTCAGAAGGAAGCAAGCCCATGACCCCATGACCTTGGAACTGCAGCCTCCTGAGCTGCCAGAGGGGAGTGCCTGTGTTGTGACTGGGGCCTCCAGCCAGAGGCCTCCTGAGGGAGAGGCCTCTGACTGCCTCCTGTGGGGGCTGAAGCACCTGCAGCCCAGACTCCTCAGGTGGGTCTAGACTCTCCTCAGATGGACCCAGATTCTCCTCAGAGGGACCAGATTCTCCTCAGAGAGACCCAGACTCTCCTCAGAGGGGCATGTCTGGGTCAGGCTAGTCCCACACACCCCACCCTTGGACACCAGGCCCCAGGCCTCCTATAGGAAATAATCTTTTTATTTACAGTCGATTTACAGTTAGAAAACCAGAAGTGGGTGGGCTGGGGGGAGGGCCCTGGGGCTCTGACGGTCACTTGTCTGCGCGGACGAAGGAGGCAAAGACGCTGTCCTTGCGGCTGAGCAGCTTCTCTGGCTCATCAAACTCAAGGATGGCGCCGCGCTTCAGGACGATGACCAGGTCAGCACTCAGGATGGTGTGGACTCGGTGCTGGTAGACAGGGGGCGCCATGAGGGGCCAGGAAGGGTGCTGGCCGCTCTGTGGCCCCAGTGCTTCATCCACCCCGCCAACTTCTCTCTCCACAGGCCTCAGCTCCCCCCAAGCTTTAAGACTCAGAGACCTCCCGGCTTCCTGTAGAGAAGTAACCCCAGCCTGGCTCCTGGGACCCACAGAACCAGGAGGATGGGCAGGTGTGAGGGGCACAGGTGCACCCCTACACCCCAGTCCTGCAGCCCGGCCTCCCTGCACTGCTCCAGGCTCCTCCCTCTGTGGCCAACTGCAGGTGAGCCCCAGGTCTGCCCACTCTTGGGGTGGTCCCTGCACCCCGTCAGCCCTGGGCCCTTACCGCGATGGTGACCACGGTGCGGTCGGCAAAGGCTGTCATCACCACCTTCTGCAGGATGTTCTCCTGTGGGGGGGGTAAGTCGCAGCCGTTGGCTCACCTGCCTGTGATGGGGCTCCCCTGGCGTCAGAGACATGCGCCCCCATTTGTGGCTCTGCTCCTGTCGGACCCTGACTCTAGCCCCATTGCCCCCCTCCACCAGCCCCTCCATGACCCTATTCTCTGAGCACCAACCAGGGCTCAGGGGCTGGATGAAGGCCGTTAGCCCCGAGCCTGGGTGTGGGTGCTAAAGGATGCTGTGTGGGTGGCGGAGTAAAGTCTCTGAGCTTGTGTGTGTGAAGACGAGCTGGAGTCAGGGTCCCCCAGGCTGCTGCCTTTCACCATCCATGGCCCTTGAGGTTTCCAGACCACTCGGTGCCAACTTCTCCCCAGCAACCTGTGCAAGACCCTCTCCCACCCCCCGCCATCAGAAGTGGCAGAACGCCACTCTGGCCATGTCCAGCCCCGCCCCTGCCCAGCACCGGAAGTGGCGGCGACTGACCGTGGCCATGTCAATGGAAGCCGTGGCCTCATCCATGATGAAGATGCTGGTCTTCCTCACGAAGGCACGCGCCAGACAGAACAGCTGCCGCTGGCCCTGGCTGAAATTCTCCCCGCCTTCAGTGATGATGGCGTCTGAAATCAGCCCGCCGGGAGGGCGAGCGGGTCTGCTCACTCCTGTGTTCTTTTTTGGGTGTGTGTGTGTGGGGAGGGGTGGGTGTCACTTCCAGCTCATTCCCAGGGGTCCATGTGGCGCCAGGGGTTGAACCTGGGTCTCCTCCCCCATGTGCTCCAGCCCTCTGGGACACCGCCCTGGCAAAGCTTGAGTTCTGAGTGAAGGAGGGGGGGCAGCTAGGGATGTCAGGAAATGTGCATGCAGGCGCAGGGGTGTGTGTGTGTGTGTGTGTGTGTGTGTGTGTGTGTGTGTGTGTGTGTGTGTGTGTGTGTGTTGGGCCAAAGAGCCTTAGCCAACCCAGTGCCCGCTGAGGCTGCAGTCAGAGACCCAGACCAGCCCTGGGTGGGCTGCCCAGGGCCCACAGCCTGCCGGCAGCAAGCATAGTGAGGCCCTGCCCATGGCAGGCGTGGCCATCTTCTCTGAAGCCGGGACTGCTGACCACAGCCTGGAACTGCTCACAGCACACACTCCTGTTCCTCCCGGGGAGGCAGGGGATGGACAGGGAGGGCCAGGGCTGCCCAGACTGCCGTGGTGCCGAGGACTTGTGGGCTCTGCCTCACAGCATTCTAACTCTCCCCGCATTGCAGGGGGCCCACCCTGACCTGACCAGCCACGTGACCTAGGGCGGGTCAACCCTCTCAGCTTCTATCTGCTGAGACTGAACAGTGGTGGGCAAGGGGATGGACCCACCTGAGACATGGTGCCTCCCCCTCTCCTGTGTAGGGGGCCCCGGAGGATCCCCCAGGGCCAGTTACCGAGTCCTCCGGGCAGCGCCTTGACCACCAGCTTGAGCTGCGCGATCTCCAGCGCCTCCCACAGCGTGCTGTCCGAGCATTTCTTCTCCGGGTCCAGGTTAAAGCTGCACGGGGAAGGCCCAGAAGGCAGCAGGTGTGAGGACCGGTTGGGGCCTGGCCGGCTGGCGCCCCACATCTGAGGGCCAGGGTGCCCCACATCAGTGCCTGCCCGGACCTGACAGGAAAGAGAAGGGCAGGGAGAGTGGGCACGGCCTGGGCGCGACTGCTTGTCTGCGTGGGTGGTGATGCGCGGACCCTGACCCGCAGGTAGGAGCGTGTATGCCGCAAGGGTTCTAGGGGGCCTTAGGGGACCCAGAGCATCATTATTTTTGTGGAGAGGGAGTTTAGGGTCACATCCAATGGTGCTCAGCGAGTCCTCCTGGCTTTGTGCTGGGGGGGTCCCCTCGGAGGCGCTGGGGAACCACGGGGTCCTGGGGATGGAGCCCAGCTGCGTGCTCAGGCCTCATGCCCAACCCCCTCCCCCACCCAGTGAACTCCGGCAGTGCTAGGACTGGGCCCCGGAGCACTGAATCCCCGGGTGGACCCGGCTCACCGGATGGTGCCGCTGAAGAGGACGGGGTCCTGCAGGATGATGGACAGGCGCGAGCGCAGCGTGTGCAGGGGCAGCTTGGCGATGTCGATGCCGTCGATGATGATGCGGCCTGTGGGGCGGGGGCGGGAGGGGCACACAGGGCCCCCCGGGCTCAGCAGGCTCATGGGCCAGGAGCAGGGCTGTGACTGCCTCTGCCTCCTGTGGGCACCTGGGGTCCCTCCTCCCTCCGCCCGCCCCCCAGGCCGCTCACCTTCGAACATGTCCACCATGCGGAAGAAGGCGAGCGAGAAGGAGGACTTCCCGCTGCCCGTGCGGCCGCAGATCCCAATCTGCAGAGAAGGGCAGGTTTATGGGGGGCTCTGCTCCAGGGGAGGGGGGCGGCTGGGGGTTCAGAGCATCTTTTAGGTGGGTTGTGGGGAAGATGCTTTTTGGGCCACACCCAGGGGTGTTCAGGGACTCCTCCCAGCTCTGTGCTTGGGGGTGCCCCTGTCGGTGCTGGGGAACAAGGGGGCTCCTGTGGGCATGGGGGCTCCGCCTGTAGATGATCCTCTGTCCCCCGGCATTTTTCCGAGGGCATCTCTGGCCAGCAACTCGTTGGCTGGGTTTGTGTTTGTCTCCTGCTCTGGGCATGAGCCTGGACGTGCCTGGGGTGTGGGTGCAGGAAAGTTGTGGTGCTGGCATGGCTGTGTGCATGGCTGTGTCAGGCGTGGGCTGGGGGGGGCGAGTGTGGTGTGCAGGGATGGCCCCTGTTGCCCCTCAAGCAGGCCCCATCACTTGGGTGCTGCTGGACATGAGTGTGAGAGAGCAGTGGGGAGGAGAGGGACAGGAAGGGGCAGCTGAGGAACTGAGGGGCATGAGGAGGGAGCCAAGAGAGGGATCAATGTGTCTTCTCGGGATTGCAAATGGGGGTGGGAGCTTATTCTCTGCTCTGCAGCTCAGGGAACTGGGACGCGAGACCCTGACAATTTGCAGGGGACCCTGACAAGCCTTCTAAGCCAGAGGACCTAGAGCGCCTCTGTGGTGGAGGGGGTGGGTGGGAGGAGACAGCAGCAAGAGAGAGAAGTCAGGGCGCTGGCCGGTGTCTGGTCTGGGCGAGGGTCCCGGAGCCTGGACGCTGGGGTTGAGGAGTTGCAGGCACCCCGGCCCGCCGTGCACCTTCTGTCCCGGGGAGATGAGGGCATTGACGTGCTTCAGCACCGGCTTCAGGGAGCTGTCGTAGCGCACGCTCAGGTTCTGGATCTGGATCTTGCCCTGGTCTGGCCAGTTCTTGGGGATCAGCGATGGTGCTGTGGGTCAGGCCGGGGGTCAGCACACAGGCCTGGGCCACAGCTGGCATCCTCCATGCCCCCCCCAGCCTTCGGCAGGGCCCCTCCCACGCCCCTCACCCAGCAGCCCCTCGTAGCTCTCGGCCTCTGTGTTCAGGAGCCCGTGGATGCGTTTCACAGCCCCCAGCTGGATCTCCATGTCTGCCAGGTTCCGCACCATCCAGTTGAGGTAGTTGGAGACCTGGGGGAGAGGGGGTGCATGTGCCCAGTGGGCCTGGCCTGCACCACGTGCTTCCCCCGGCTGAGGAGGGCTTGGGGGTGGGGGCTGGGCCTTGGTTGCCCACTGGCTGGTGGAGGGACAGCGGGGACTTGGTCCCTCGCCTGCCTGGTCTCTGCAGCAGGAAGTCCAGCCAACCCTCACGCCCGGCAGGGGGTGAGTCCTGAAGCATGTGTGTTGGGGAAGGTCCCCCCGGGCTCCCTTAATACTGGCCCGGCCACCCCCTGCCTGCCTGCAGCCACTCACCATGAGGGCGTAGGTGAGGCCCAGGCCCACCAGGCCGGCACTCAGCTCCCCGTGCAGGGAGTTGGAGATGGAGGTCACGGCCGCGATGAGCACCACACACGCCCCGATGTATTCCTGTAGGGGAGAAGCTGGCCTGGGGCTGGGGGCTGGGGCTGCAGGGCCTGGAGTGGCTCTGCCGAGTCTCAGCCTGCACCCCACCACTCACCGGGTCAGACACACACACACACACACACACACACACACACACACACACGGGCCAGCAAAGGCGGAGCCTCAAAGGCATGGTGAGCACCCAGCTGGGCTCCCGCCCCACTCTGGCCTGGGCCTCACCCAGGAATGTGCAGTGTAGACGCCACCTGCCACAGAGGCGACTCTTTATGGCTCAGGCACCACCTCCCGAGGCACCCATGGCCTGTACCGAGGCCCCATGAGGGGCTTTGTGGGTCAGCCCCTGGGAGGACCACCGTGGTTCGAAGGAGAAGGGCAAGGCGCTATGCATCCTTAATGTGCCTGTGATCTCTTGCCCGTATGTCCGTGATCTCTCCCTGTGCACCTGTGATCTCTCTGTATGTGCCCATGATCTCTCTGTGTGTGCCCATGATTTCTCTGTGTGCCCGTGATCTCTCACCTATATGCCCATGATATCTCTCTCTCTGTGCCCCTGATCTCTCCCTGTACACCCATGATCTGTGTGTGCCCATGATCTCTTGCCTGTCTGCCCATGATCTCTCTGTGTGTGCCTCATGTCCCTGTGATCTCTCCCTGCGTGCCCCTGCTTCCACCTTCATCCCAGTCCCCCGGGGCGGCACTTGCCATGCGGACTTCTAGCCATCTGTTGGCGGCGGTGAGGAAGAGCGAGGCGATGTTGTTGGAGTCCGTGTATTCGAGGAGCTTCTGCTGGAACCGGGCCTCGTACCTGGCGGGAGAGGAGCAGGGCGGTGGGAAACAGCCCGTTCCAGGGAGCCCTTGGGGATCTGCAGCGATGGCCGCCAGACTTGCCCCCTGCCGCCTGGGGTCGGGTGGCGTTTCTCTGGGATGCCTCCTAGCCCCCGCTAAGTGATTCAAGCACACCGAGAGCTCCACCTTCATGGTGGTCTTTCCCAAGCCTCCGGTCAGCGGGTCTCTGTGTCCTCCAGGGACTCACAGGGGCCCTGCACTCTACCTGCCACTGAGCCACACCCTGGCCCCCGGCTCTTCTTTATGGCAAGATCTGGCTCCTTTCTGGGCTTCCTCATTCCAGGGTGCTCCAGGACGCTTCCCTCCACCCAGCGGCTCGGCCAGAAACACGGGTACCATGGGGGTTCTCATCCAGCTCCTCGGCAAGTCTCTCCATTCTCTAAAAATAGTCCTTCCCTCTGCGGGGTGCCCTGCCTACTGCCCACCCCACTTCCAACCCCCCATGGATGCGTCTGTCTCCTGCTGGGCTACCTGCTGGCCCCCTCAGCCCTCTGCCTGCCCCCCACCTTACCCCTGTCAATCACCAATTACAGCCTCTTGGCCCCACTTGACAGACCCTTGGCGACCTGCTGCTGCTTTGGGAATAAAGAGCCCCCTTCCCGAGGAGCCCCTGTGGTCACATATTCCTGGGAGATGTCTCTTTTCCAGTTCAGTGACAAGCTTCAGTGCTTTGCCCTTGCCGAGCCTTCTGCCCTCTGCTCCCCACGAGCTGTGCCTCTCAGGCCTGTGTGCTTCGTAACCTTGCTCACTCCTCTCTCCCCACAGCCATCAGCGCGTCCAGGCTCCTGCCGAGACTCTCATGCCCACGGCCTGGCGCTGTACTGGCTGGATGGAGTCACCCTCGGACCCCCCAGGACAGACACTGCTCTGCAGGCCCTTTTCTGTCCTTGCACCTCATCATGGTCTTGTCTGTGCTCCCAAGCTTGGCCCTGCCCCTCTCTCGGGCCAGACGGACTCACTGGCCTCTCCTGTAGAGCTGGCAGGGCTGGGCCAGGCCCAGGGAGAGGCAGGAACACTTCCCAGGTAATGAATAAAGGAGTGTGTGAAAGTCACTTCAGGGGACCCAACTGGAGGGGCTGTTGGGAACGCAGAGGCCCCTAGTGGGGCACTGGCTTTGCACTTCTGGTGTTTATTCTGCTTGAATATGTCCAGGTGGAGGCTGTACGCATGCACATGTATACATGTATGTGCATGTGTATATGCATGTGTGCACATGTATATATATGTGTGTTTGTGCATATGGTTGCATGCGTGCATGTGCATGTGTATATGTATGTGAGTATGTATATGTATATGCATGTGTGTATATGTGTTGCATGTGTTTGCGTGTGTGTGTGTGTGTGTGTGTGTGTGTGTGTACACTCATGAGTGGAGACAGGAGGTTCTGAGGCTGAGAACCTCAGGGTCTAACTTGAACAGGTATGTGACGGGAAAGACAGTGGGAAGAGTCCCAGTGTCGGCAGCGGCCAACACCTATACCCTGTTACCTGCTGCTGTCTGTGTCAGGAGACTCAGTTTCCCCCTCAGCCAAATGGTTCCCAAATGTGGAATGGAGGTCTGAGCTTAACTCTGATTCCACCAAGCTGGGTATTCTTGAAACTTTGGGGAAAATGGACCTCTTAGAAAAACCAGAAGGCCAGGGGGCTGGAGCGATAGCACAGAGGGTAGGGCGTTTGCTTTGCATGCTGCCAACCCAGGTTCGATTCCCAGCATCCCATATGGTCCCCTGAGCACCGCCAGGAGTGATTCCTGAGTGCAGAGCCAGGAGTAACCTCTGTGCATCACCAGGTGTGACCCAAAAAGCAAAAAAAAAAAAGAAAGAAAAAACCAGACGGCCAGCCAGGCCTGGATCTGTGGGCTAGTATGGCTCTCACTGGCAGGGCACCATCTGCAGGATGTAGCTTCTCACACTGAGGTCACAGGCTCCATGTTTACACACACACACACACACACACACACACGCACACACACACTCAGATACACACACGGTACTTAACCCATGGTACTTAGCACCCTGACTAGCACGTGGTAAGTGTGTAACCAATAAATGTGGCGGCCAGAAGCCAGGCCGGGATGATGAAAGCCAGCGTCCCCATGCATGAGGGCAGGAGGCAAGGCTGCGTGTGTAGCGGTTCCTTGTGCTGACTGTAGGGCAAGTCTGAGGCTGAGGACAGGACACTGGGGTCCACCCTGGAGTGGACCAGAGCCCCATCCTGGAGGGGGCTCTGGCTGACTGGGGAGGTCACAGTCTCTCTGGCCCAGGCTCAGCCCTACAGGGACAGAAATAACGAGATGGATGCTCCCCGAGAGCAGCAGGGAGACCCCGGGGGGCTCGAAGACCTGGGTGCTGAGGCTGGGCTTGAGGGGGAGAAGGAGGCTGGAAAACTGTTGGGCCCTACGCCCAGCACAGGGGCAGGGAGGTGGCGGGATAGGGCAGGCCACTCTCTGCTGGACTTTCCTCTCCCCAGACCGACCCCGAGAGCCTTCCTCCAGCTCCTGGTGCCCAGTGAAGAGGCGGCAGCGCTGCCCCGCTGGCCTGGGCACCTTGCCCGGGGCCACAGCTGGACAGCAAGGGCCAGGCAGTCAGACTTTCGTCTCCTTGCCCCTCTCCTGGTGGAACCTTTGAGCCCCAGGATTACTCCTGGGCACCGGGCTGGTGTCACATGGCCGCTATCACACCCGGCACAGCTGTGCCACGCTAAAAATACTCATCAGGGGAGACTTAGAGACCAGAACCGAAGTGTATGAGTCAGGGGTCTGTGGCCGGTCTGCCTGAAGGAGGGATGCCCGGGAGGGGGTGGAAAACAGCATCCACTCCATTCTCCACGCAGCCTCAGAGGCACCGCTCCAGCCTAAAGCCAGGGCACAGGCGAGCAGAGGTACCGAAGTCTCCAGGGAATTCCCCCAGCCTAGCGAACTCTTTTGGACCTTTCCAATCCTAGTGCCAACGGCACCTCCTTATGAAGGCCTCCGTGACTGCTTCTCTTCTGGATGGAAGTGCTCCATTCTCCCTCCTTTACTCACAGTATCTGTCACATACTAACCTGGCAGGGGACATACCGTGACCACAGAGTATCTGTCACATGAAGTGTTCCTGGCTGCTTCAAAGCCTGGGCTATAAATGCCTCCAGGGCAGGGACTCATGTGACTCACGTCTGTCTTTTTAGGGCCGGGCATGGGTTTTGGCACATGGTGAGTGCCCGGTCAATTTGTTTTTGTTCTCTGGGCCACACCCACCAGGGCTCAGGAGTTATTCCAGGCATGCTGCTTAGGGGATACTCTCTGTGATTTTGGGGATCAAATCTGGACCTCTCTCCTGCCAAGCTTGTGCCTTAGCCCTCCGAGCTATCTCTCCACCCTGGTCAATGTTAGTTGGACGAATGCGCAGGTTTAAGGCAAAGCTCGGGGGGGGGGGGGTGGAACGATAGGACAGCGGGTAGGGCGTTTGCCTTGCACACGGCTGACCCGGGTTCGATTCCCAGCACCCCATATGGTCCTCCAGGGGTGATTCCTGAGTGCAGAGCCAGGAATAACCTCTGTGCATTGCCAGGTGTGACCCAAACAGAAAAAAAAATTCAAAAAAAGGCAAAGCTCAGTGGGACTTTGTACAGAGAAGTCCTGTAACTTCTCTGAGGCTCAGTTTTCCATCAGTGAAATGGGAGTAACATGCTTCCCTCTAGGGTTGCAGGTACAGCACGAATGAGATAGTTACAGGAAGCACTGAGCCTGGTCTCTGCTAAAGGTGTCTGCAGGTCCAGCCCCACCTCCGCCCCAGGCTGGAAGGACCCCTGTGAGCATGGATAGATAAGCATTTCTTTTGCTCCATCTTGCTGTCTTTCCACGTTCTGCTCAGATCCTGGCAGCGCTGGGCCTGGCTGCGGGGCCGAGGATTTTCCTCGTTGACTCACACAGAACCTATTGGCACACCCTCTGTGGGCAGCACCTGGGCTTGGAGAGGTATTTCCTGGGCCTTCCCAAGTGAGCTCAGGAGCATGACCTCTCGTGACCCGAGGCCACCCCGTTACCTGAAGGCCCTGATGGTGGTGAGGCCCTCCACGGTTTCGGCAAAGTGCGAGAGCAGGGGCAGCTGGGTGGCGTCGTCCAGCTGCTGCAGGTCCCTGCGTGGGGAGCAGAGGGAGGCAGATCAGGGGAGGGCAGCTCAGGGCTCCCCCACACCCCGCGGCCAGCCCCAGGAGGGGGGCGAGTGACTTCACCTCCCCAGGTCTCCTTTTCTCACGGAGGGAGGACACTAGTATCACCTCATCCTACTGTGGGGAGGATTGCGCTGGAGCTGGTTTATGTAAACGCCACAACAGAGCATGCAGGGGCACTTCCTGTCACCCCGGGCACCCCACACCTATAACCGTCTGCACTTCTGGCAATGTAGCCCAGCTGGGCCAGAAGCCTGGCCGCCTGCCTGCATGTCCCGGATCCACAGGACCAGAAGCACCAAGTGCTGAGCTCCCTCCCCTACCCCAATAGACACCATTGGTTGGGACCAATCTCAGGCCAGACTCGAAGGACCGAGGGAGGGAAGGTAGCCAGAGGTTTCCATGGCAACAGCACTGATTACCCTAGCTGACCTCGACCAGCACCTTGGCACAGGGAGGCGAGGTTGGGAGGCCCGAAGTAGTTTTCGTGGATAAACTGTCCCCAGGGCCCGGGCAGGTGCCAAGGGAACAGGGAGGTTTCCTCTGGCAGGAGGCAGGAACTTTGTAGAACTACATGTATAGTGTCTCAAGGGCTATGGTGAGTGTGTGCACACTGATGGGCCAATGTGTTTCCAGGGGCGCCAGGGGGTTCTGGGTCCTCGAGCAAAAAGCCATTTATACCACTCCTGAGCTTTGTGGGCAAGGGAGTGACAGTCCAAATGTATCTAGATTTCATTACCATTGAGGCTAATAGGCAAGCTGACGCCAGTTTCTAACTGACTTTGCACACAGGGGAAAGGCACGAGACCTCTCTGACCACAGCCTGCGATGAGAAATACTTTTGCCATTGTGAAGGGAGGGTCACACTCCCCCACAATCCGGAACAGAGGTTTCACAAAGCAAAGCTTGCTTTTGAATGAACGATCTAGTATTTTCTGATAATGTATATATTATATAGACACGTATACATATAGACGTATACACACAGACATATGTGTATATACGTATATACAGACATAAGTGTGTATATGTGTGTGTGTGTGCACGCGTGTATGTGTGTGTGTTTGGGGGTCACACCCAAAGATGCTCAAGGCTACTCCTGACTGGACTCAGGAATCACTCCTGGTGGTGCTTGGGGGGACTGTATGGGATACTGGGGATGCAAGACAAGCACCCTATCCGTGCTATCTCTCCAGCCCCATTTTCTGTTCTATTTCATTAACTTTCTTTCATTAAAAAAATGCGTTATTTGGGGGAGGCAGTTGTGTGTGTGTGTGTGTGTGTGTGTGTGTGTGTGTGTGTGTTTTAACGTAGATGGGTGTTGGGTTATCCCCACCAGTGCTCAGGGATTGTTTCTGGTTCTGTGTTCAGGGGCAATTTTTGGCTCTGTGCTCAAAGTGGGGCTTCGGGGACCATATGGGGTGCTGAGGATTGTTTTGGGGTCAGCCATGTGGGAGGCAAGTACCTAATGCACCCTTCTATTTCTCAGGCCTCCTCATTTTCTTTTTCGTGACTGCTGTGACCTGTGATCCTAGGGCCCACTGCTAGGTTGTCTGGCAGCCCGGGAAGCCCTGGAGGTTCTCTAGAGATTCCCCTACCGCCCCCTGAATCTGGGCGCTGAACAGGCTGGCTCCGAGAAAGAACTTCCCAGATAACGGCCTCAGACGGTGTTTCACAACAAGGCACGCAGGCAGCCAGGCCCGGGAGGGTGCACGCAGCCCACGACTAGGGGCTCCCTCGCGTCCAGGCTCTGGGGGTGGGTGCCTGACGGCCCTCCCAGCACTCCCCGGCTTCATGCCTCAGCCGTGCGCATGCTGCCTGGACTCTGACATCTCTCCAGGGACGCATGTGGCAACTGAAGCATGCAGCCTGTGTGTCTGCATAACACCAAATCTAGCAACTCTATTCCCCGCCGGCTCTCCCCTGGGAACAGCCCAGAGAGTGGCACGATGGGAGAGGCAGATGGTCCGCTCAGGGGGAAAAGGTCTCAGAACTCCAGTCTGAAACCGTTTCTGTCCCCTGCTCCCCTTTGATGAGGGGACTTGGTGCCTTTGATGCTGCTGCTTCTCCTAAGAGGTTCCCACAGCTCCTCCTTCTCCCCAGGGTCGGGCAAAGTGGCCGTCACCTGGATGCCACCCGGAAGTACTTCTGGATGAAGTAGCACACCACGGCCAGGGGCAGGAGGGTCACGAGGAACACCGGGGTGACGTAAGAGATGACAGCCAGCGCGGAGACGCAGAGCAGGGTAGAACGGCTCAGACACTCCAGCGTGGATGGGATGTGCTGAGGGCAGGAGAGGGGGGCAGGGAGGGGAAGGCTGACGCCCGACCATGCCCAGCCTGGGCAGGGGCAGGCTTCCCCGGGGCATCTGTCTCATCTCCCCAGCTGCCTGCAGGGCCCTTGAGGGCAGGAAGCGACTCTTGGTTTCAGAAGCCCTAGTAGAGAGCATGGGCTACATCAAAATGAACATTCCCCAGAAAACCAGTTCCCTTGCTTCAGAATATACTAGAACCTTATAGAAATAAGTCAGGGAGGGGTCTTGGCAGGGAACCAAAAGGAAGTGGTTGCTCTCCGGGAGGGACTTCACGGGGAAGCATCATCATGGGGGATACTGATCTCAGGGGATGGTCATCCCATCAGGTGACCCATTGGGTGGGTGCGGGGGGGGGGGGTCCAGCCTCTGAACAGAGGCCACAGTCCTGATACCTGGTCGATGGTGTTGCAGTCAGACGAGAACCTGTTCAGGATGCTTCCCAGAGGCGTGGTCTCAAAGAACCTACGAAATGAATGGACTCATTGGTTCCCACGTGGGCTTCCATCCCATGCCCCAAGGGAAGGACCTGCTGCTTCTATTCCGGCCGCTCGCCAGAATGGGCTGTGGTGGGTGGCTGCCTCAGTGGGCCGGAGGTCATGGCGGCTGTATCCCGGGGAATTCCCACAGTCCACGGTGCACAGAGGGTGCGCAGACCACAGACTATCCCACTCAGAGGCGGCCACTCCACCTGGCTGAGCTGTGTCCTCCCTCGGACAGTGTTCTTGTCAGAGGGAGAGGGTTCCGGGGACATAGGGGCCCTGGGGACAGCCTGTCTACTGGCTGACATGCCTCTGGCAGTGACCTGGAGCCAGTCTGACCCTCCAGAGAATTTCCGAACCATGGATCTGGGGCAAAGGCAGGTAAAGGAAACTCTGAGGCTGTGTCTGTGGGTCAGTGAGAGCTCGAGAGGCTGAAAAGCTCAGAGCACAGTCAGATGGTGAGGCCTGGCGTTGGGGACGGGCCAGACGAACGGTCTGCCTGTCGGGGTTTAAAACTGAGTTGGCTCTGAGAAATAAGTCAGATGGAAATAGACAAATACCGTATGATTTTACTCACACGTGGAAAGTCTTGAATCAAACAAACTAAACAAGGCAAAGTTTCAGATCCTAAGAACAAAAGGTGCTTACCTGAGGAGGAGGGGGGCAGGCTGAGTAAATGGGGCCCATTATATGGTGGGGGATGGAAACGAGACTTTATTTGGGGGGGGTCAACCCAGCGATGCACAGGGGTTACTCATTGCTCATGCACTCAGGAATTACTCCTGGCAGTGCTCAGGGAACCATATGGGATGCTAGGAATGGAACCCAGGTCGGCTGGGTGCAAGGCAAATGCCCTACCTGCTGTGCTATCGCTCCAGCCCCAGAAACTAGACTTTGGACGGTGACCGTGATGCTGAGTTTGAACAATGCTGGAGTTCAACAACCTATATATTGTTAAAAACCCAATGTTCCTCCAAGAAAGAAAAATCAGACAAACAAAAGTCGGGCAGTCAATGGATTAGTAGCCTCTCTGAACTGCTTCCCACGAAAGGAATTCATTATCACCAAAGGAGTTTTTGTGAGTTTTTTGGTATTTTTCTTTTTGGCAGTTTTGGGGCTACAACCAGCGATGCTCAGGGTTCACTCCTGGCCTCCTGGCGGCGATTTAGGGGACTCTATAGGTCAGGGGTGGGGGTCCTATACCCCAGGTTAGCTACTTGGCCCCATCACGGGAGATCGAAGCAGCTGTCAGAACTTGCTGGGAACAGAGAGAGTGGCGGGGGCTGGGGGAGCTGACCCCTCGAAGGCACCTCTGTCGGGAAGGGCAGCATTGCTGGAGGCAGAGCCGCAGGTGCCCACAGCGCAGGACTGAGGGGAGGAGATGAACTATCCCCGCAGCAGGCCCACACTGAGTAAGGACAGGTCCCCCTTGCTTTTTTGCACCAAGGAGGAGACTTTGACCTACACCAGCATCAGCACATGAGGGCCCGGGCGGGTGGAACGCACCTCATGGGAGCCAGGATGATCCGGTTGAGCAGGCTGCGGTGCAACCTCTTGGCCACCTTTAGTCCGGTCCACTCCACGGTGACGGACGTGACGAGGCAGAGCGCGATGCCCAGTCCACAGAGCACCGTAAACACCATGGCGTACACGGTCTGGTCCAGGGCACACTCCTGGGACGGGCAGAGCACGAGGCCGGGTCCCGAGGGGGCCCAGGGTTCAGCACCGGTGCCCCACCCCTTTTCCTCTCCTCTACTTTTTTTTTTTTTTCCCCTCACTCACGGACATCCCCCACCTGGCTGAGGGAGCAGTTCCCGGCCGGCCCGGGAATCGGGGTCAAGGTGCTGTCTGTCCACTTGGCCAGCCAGTAATCGATGGCCACCAGGACCATGTGCTTGAGCAGCTGCGAGAAGACGAGCAGGGACAGGAGCAGGACGCCGGCCGACGACAGGTACTTGGCACAGGCCCGCCACGGGATCTTGGCGCGCTGGTGCAGCACGGACGACAGGTTGTCCTCCTCCTCGCTCTCCGCCGCCTCCTCTGCGGGCCGCAGAAACCCACCCGTGACCTCCCGCTCCACGTCCTTCCGAGGGGCCATGGGGTAAAGGGGGGAGGCATGTTATCCTCACTGACAGATGGGAAAACGGAGGCACACAGAGGCGGGGAAGGGCCTTAGTCCCATCTCTCTCACCACTGCCAACACCCCCAACCTGAGTGTCCACGCGGCAGATTAGACCTCAGGCGGGGAGTCTACGCCTGTGTCCTGGGTACCTTCCTCCTCCTCCTCGTCCAGCAGGAAGCCATCCTTGGAGGACATGGCGCGGGGCAGGCCCTGGGGGTGCTCTGTGGCTTTTCTCTCGGTGACAGTCTCCTGAAAGACACAGGAGACCAGTGTCCTCGGGGGGTGGGGGGGAGAGGAAGGGAGAGGTGGGGAGGACCATGTCCGGTTTCCAGGCTGCCCCTGCCTGGGGAGGGTCCATATGGGTGTTTGGGGGTTACTCCCGGCCATGCTTGGGAGACCGTGTGGTACCAGGGAGAGTGTCCAGATCAGCCGCATACCAGACAAGCAACTGAAACCCTGTACTCTCTCTCTCCAGCCCACTGGCTCGTTGGTCCTGCCAGAATTCACTCCTTCCCTGGCACCATATATGGTCCCCTGAGCCCGGCCAGGGGTAATCCCTGAGTGCAGAGCCAGCAGCAAGCCCTGAGCACTGCAGGGTGAGGCCCCAAACAGACAAAGCCGGAACTGACTCTTTCTTCTTCAGCAGCCCACAGTATCCTGAGGTCCCTGTGGAAGACCTCCCCTCCCCTCTGTTAGTCCCCGTGACTCAGGTCGGGGGACCCTTCTTCTGGGTGGGCACATGACCCCGGGCTAGTCAAAGGTCACGTTCCTCATCTCTGGCCATAATGATTGGTTGGGGCGATTCATTGAGGGTGAACTGGATCCATGGGTGACAGCGCTGGGACTTCGGCTAACCCTGGGAGACGCAGCCTCTTAACACAGAGTTGAGGTGAGAAGACAGATACCCGAGTCCCCCAATGACCCACCTTGCTTCGACACCAAGGGAGTCTTTCGGAGGGGAGCAGAACCAAAGAAAGGAAAAAAAAAAAACAGGCTTCTGGCAACTCTGTATGCCGGCTTGGATCCGATCCCAACTCCACCAGAAGCCCTGACAGCCCCGGACCTTGGGACTTCATGAGTCAGAAAATCCCCCTCTTTGTTTTTCTTTGCCCAGGCAACTGGAGATGGTTCTTGGCAACTTAATAGGCTCTGAGTATCTCGGGGTGGGGAGAAGGCGTCTGCCTGTTGCCTTGGAACCTTGCACCGGCACAAGCTTGACTTGGGGCCAGCTCCCACCCAGCTCCCACCTCCGTCCTTGGGGTGCGGGGGCTGACTGGGACAGTGAGAACAGGAAGGAAGGGCTTCACGAGTTCAGATTCTAGCTGAACCTTCCCTGGTCCGCCTGGCGACCCGCACCTTCTCCAGCTCTTGGTCCTGCCGGTTCATGAGGGTCTTCCAGTGCTCGAAGAGCTGGCACTCAGACCTCTGGAAGTCCTTGAGTGTGCCCTCTCGCTGGATGGTCCCGTCCTTCATGGCAATGATCTGGAAAGGGGAGAAACAGACCCAGCCCTGGGGGCTAGCTGGGGAGGGAAGGTGGCGGTCACACGCCTGCCCGACCGGGGACCCTGAGAGGGACACACACACATCCCTTTCCCGCCACAGACCATCTTGGGCGCTGCCCCTGCGGTGAGCAGGTGCCCTAACTTCATCAATGTCCATTATCCTAGGGGGTAATGGGGGAGGGCGGGGCAAGTCTTAATCAGCATGGGAGGTTCTGCAGGGCACATCCCGGCCAGGCCGCCTGGGTGCCCACCCAGTCTCTGTGGGTGGCAGCTGTGTACGTGCATGGAACTGGCTAATGGCATGCCACCCTGAGTGCCAGCCACAGGGCGCCTGGAGGTTCCCCGAGGTTGGCAAAGACCTGTGGGTCCAAGTATGCGTGGCCCCGCCTCCTGGAAGTCAACAGGATGCGTATTATTGGAAACACTCAAGTTTCACACTCATGTACACCTGCTCTTCCCTCAGACCTGCCCCGTCTCCTTGCACCCCGCCCTTCCCGGGCTGGGGCTTGGGGAGGGGTGCCTGGGGGCCAGTCCAAGGGTGTTTCAAGGGCCTGGGCACGTCGGGCTTTGCCTTCTTTGGATTCAGGGGAGGCTTGAACTGCCCAGCCGTCATTCATCACTGTGCAGATGCACACCCAAACCCTCTGCACCTGCTTTAAGAGCTCCTTTCCATTTATTTATTTATTTATTTTTGGTTTGGGGGGGGCACAGCAGCAATGCTCAGGGCTTATTCCTGACAGCTTTTAGGGGATCATTCCTGGGGGGTCTTGAGACATGTTATGGGGTGCAGGGGATTGAACCCAGGTCGACTGTGTAGAAGGCAACCATCCTATCCACTGTACTGTCTCCTTGGCCCCAAACAATTTTTAAGTATGATTTTTTGTGTGTGTCTGTTTCTAGTATTAATTTTTGTCCAAACAGAGGCTCTCACCCGCAAAGACTTATCTGTGGGTGTGAGCGGGGGAGAGGGGGTTAGCAGGGCCCCTTGGCACACGAATGGAGCTGCAGGGGGGGGGGAGGCATGTCAATTTCTAGGGCCAAATTTAAATTGAAATCAGGCAGAACCCAGGTTTAAAAGGTCACAGGATTTCCATCTTAGAAATGAATTCTGGGGCCGAAGTAGAAGCACAGTGGGGCGGGCATCTGCCTTGCATGGGACCGATCCAGGTTCAGTCATGGCATCCCATATGGCCCCCCCCAAAGCACTGCCAGGAGTAATTCCTGACTGCAGAGCCAGGAGTAATCCCTGAGCATCACTGGGTGTGACCCAAAAAAGAAAAAAAAAAAAGAAATGAATTCCTCCTTCCCTTCCTATCTTTTTTCCTCCCTGAAAAATAAAAAGCTGCTTAATGAACTGAAAAGTGACTATTCTCTAGTGAAAAATACAGGAATTTAGGTCACCTGGGACTTCATCAAATTGCTTTCTACTAATAATGGAAGCTTCCGTGACTGCTGCTGCTGTCTGCTGCCGTGCCTCTGTTTGATCTTAACTCCATCGGTCCTCAGCAGGCAGAGAGAGCCTTTGGCTCCCCGCAGCCACGGAAGCCACCAGAGGCCAGGGTGCGTCTCTGTCCTGGGCAGGTGCAGGAGGTGGGATCTCCGAGCCTGCTTTTTTTTTTTCTTTTTGGGTCACACCTGGCGATGCACAGGGGTTACTCCTGGCTCATGCACTCAGGAATCACCCCTGGTGGTGCTCAGGGGACCATATGGGATGCTGGGAATCGAACCCGGGTCGGCCGCATGCAAGGCAAACGCCCTACCCACTGTGCTATCCCTCCAGCCCCAGAGCCTGCTTCTTTTTGCCAGCTTTCTTCCTGCCAGCTCTGCAGGAAGGCCAGGATGGGGACAGCGACGCCAGGGTGAGAGCCAAGCCTTGGCCGTGCCGTGCCTTCCTGAGCAGCCCAGCCTGCAGGAACCCGCCCAGTGCTTGTCTCGCTGCTCTGCATCAGAGACACCAATGGTCTCTGTCACCTCAGCCCTCCCCGGGAGGGCCCCTGGTGGCCCCTCACCCAGTCGGCATGTGGCAGGTACTGCAGCTTGTGGGTCACGAGGACCACTGTCCTCTTATCATCCCGGAGCAGCTCGAGGATCCCGGCCTGCATCAAGTGGTCGCTCAGGTGCACATCCAGAGCCGAGAAGGGGTCATCCTGGGAAGAGGGGAGAGGGAGGCGCAAGTGGCGGGGTGGTGGGGAGGAGGGACAGCGACTCACAAACCCACCAGGCTTATATTGCTTTGGTTTAAGAACTCATGTTTGTCTGCTGAAGTGCCTTGGACAATGCACTTCACCTCTCTGGGCTGCAGCTGCTTCCTCTTAACACAAGACTGTTATCCACAATCCCTCCCAAACATGTTATTCAATCACATTCTCATTATCCCATCACATTCCCAATCCCCGAACCTTCAGTGGCTTCCCAATGACCTTTGAAGTCCAACTGCCTTAGCACCAAAACCAAGGCCTCTTCCAACTGCTGGGTCTCCCTGTCCAGCCTCACTTCTCGTCAGTCTGGTCTAAGTTTCTCCCTCTCTGGTTTCCAGGGAACCTGCCAGCCAGGCCTCTGTCTTCATCTGGGCCCGCTACCTCAGGGACACTTTGGGCTCTGGCTCACTGCACAGTGCTCCCCTTCCCCCACTCATCAGCTCTTCTGCATCTTTTCCTGATCCCCAGGCTGAGCCTGGACTTCTCTATTCCAGTGGCACCTTGCACAAAGCCAGACCTGACCGGTAGGACCCACCCTGACTCTGAGGCCCCTTCCTCGTGCCTCCGCCTGTGACCGAGTTAGTAGGAGCTTACGAAGAGCTGGCTGCAGGGAACACAGAGACCCACTTCACTCTCCTCCTGACAGGCTGTTGAAAGCTCAAGTGGGCTCGTGAGGGAACAAGCACTTTGTAAAGGGCAGGGAGGGTCGGATGACCCCTAGAATAAAGAACCATCCCAGGACAAAACGTGTGCTGTAGTTGGACATTTCAGAGGAAGAAAGAACAAAGCAGAGATCAGAAACCTGAGGTCCCTCCTTCCAACTCCCCATCCCAATGGCCTTTTTCCCCGCTGGTTCAGTTTTACCTTTGCCCTTCTTCCAGGAAGACCTCCCTGAACACAGAACCCTCACAACGATCTCCCTGGAAAAAGCAACTCATCGCCTTATTCGTGCAACTAAGCTTTCACACAGACTATGGCTCTGGAGCATGATCTCCCTAACTAGATCCTAAACCTTGCAGGCCAAGGGTTTAGAATTCTTCAGTGTCAACAAGGCAATGAACATGGATCTTGGCACGAATTAGGACAGAGATAGCGAGTCTGTCGGACCTGCTAGTTTGATCACTAGTGGTCACCTGCAGAGCAGTGCTGAGAGGAATTATGGGGCTGAATTTCCGGGAAAATTTCTGGGAAAGGGCGTAGTGGTCCACTGGTGATGTCTGCCCTGGGATTGTGACGGAAACGGCAACACACACCTTCCATGCAACTGCCATTCTCAGCATCAGGCTAAGGAAGTGTGGACAGGTTGGGTCTGTCCCGTAAGGAGGGGACCTGCAACTATGTCTCATCCACAGCAGGGGCCACCTCATCCTGGCCTCAGTTTCCCCATCATAGAGTAGACAGTATTTCTAGCAGGAGAACTTTGCTCTTAGAAAGCAAGGTTGCTGAGTGATGGTGTGTGTGAGTGTATATGTGTATGAATGTGAGTCTGTGTAAGCACGTATTAGTGTTTATATATAGGTGAACATGTGTATGTATTGAGTGTGTATGAATGTGTGCATGTATATTTGAGTATGTATGTGCTTTAGTGTATGTGAGCATGTATATGTGAAAGCATGAATGTGTATATATTAGTGTAAGTATGTGAGCATGTGTAAACATGTATGTGAGGACATGAAGGTGTGGGATATGTATATGTGTGAGCATGAGAGTGTGTATATGAAAGTTTATGTGTATATATGTGAGTGTGTATATGAGTGTGTAAGTATGTCAGTGTGTGTGAGTACTGTATGTGTGTTTGCACATATTTGAGAATGTATGTCTATGTGAGTGAGTGTATGTGAGTGAGTGTATGTGAGTGTGTGTTTGTATGAGTGTGTGCATGTGTGAGTGTATGTGTCTATGTGAGTGTGAGTGTGTGTATGTGAGAGTGTGTGTATGTGTATGCATATATGAGATTGTGTATGTGTGAGTGCAGGAATGAATGTGTGTATGTGAGTGTGTATGTGTGTGCATGCACAACAGTGATAGAATCCCAAGCCGGGTGCCGGCAGGGCACTCACCAAGAAGACGACATTGGTGTGCTGGTAGAGGGCTCGGGCCACGCTGATTCTCTGGCGCTGACCACCAGACAGGTTGATGCCCTGTCACCAAAGGAGAGGGACAGTCACAACCCCGCTAACCTTCAAGAGAGCCCGTCCTGGCCCCTTCTTTGATCTTTTGGTTCCAGTCATGTCTGTCTTCTCCTTCTCCCCTTGCAGACAGAAGGAACCTGAAGGTTTATCGGCTTTATTTGGAAGCATGAGCCCCATCTCTGAAAAGTCATCACGTAGGTGATAGGGACCCTCTGACACTGGAAACCAGGACAGAGGAAGAGAGGATGTGTGTGTGTGTGTGTGTGTGTGTGTGTGTGTGTGTGTGTGTGTGTGTGTGTGTGTATGGGGGGGGGTGGGATGGGGTAGGGTGGTCATACTCAGCAGTGCTTTGGGGGCTACTCTTGGCAATCAGGTGGGACCCAGTACCGGGAAGCAGTGATTTAAATCCAGCACAGGACAATCACAGAGAATCCTATGGTCCGAGCTTATGGAGGGGGTCCCCATGTAGAAACGGCTCAGGAAGAAAACCCCGAGCTAGGCAAAGAATTGTGAGCTCTGGGGCCTGCAGGAAGGAGCTGCCAGACCACTTTCGGGCGGGAAGGTGCTGATCTGACCTTCGATGGTGCGGGGCTGAACACCTACCCGGGATCTTCTAAGCCTCCCTGGGTTGAAAGGGATCGTCTGAACCCCACTGTCGGTGGCTCTTCAGCCTGCACCCTCTCAGTTCCCAGTGACCTGCTCTCCCTACAAGGATCCTGGGGCCCAGTGGAGATGGGGGTGGTGGGGGGGGTGGTCTGAGAGGCTGAGAACATGCTGGCAGGCTTGACTGACCCGCTCCCCAATCTGGGTCTGGTCTCCGTGGGGCAGGATGTCGATGTCCGGCTGCAGGGAGCAGGCCTCGATGACCATCTTGTACCTGGAGAGGGGGGCACAGTAGCTGAGGCTGCTGGAGTGGGGTCATCCGTGCTTGGGGTCATTAGTGTCTGGGCAGCTGGGCACGGGCGGAGCCGTGGTGCTAATGGGCCTCCCGCTTGGGCGCGAGCAAACACCCCGTGAGCCTGAAAAGAGCTGAGGGCAGCTTCCTCACCCGGTCTCGGGGCAAGTTAAATATTTGAAGGATAAAACTGGATGGGAGCAAATATGCCGCCTAAATGAACAAAGAGGACCCCGGGGCCCTGTGCATTGGGAGAAGCGAGGGCCAGAGAATCCAGACTTGGGGCGCTGCCAGGGGAAAAAAATCACAGTGGGCTGCTTCAGGCCCTAATGATGATGGTTGGGCAAATATTTGCCCAGCCTGCGCCTGCCCACCTTCCCCAGCCCACTCAGCCTGGGCGGGTGCCAGCTCGGGGACGAGTTGTCAGGCCGCCTTGGATTCGAGGCCAGTTCCTGTCACTGAATAGCCGAGGAGCAAGTGACCAAGGCTCCTCCAACTTAGGTTTCCCCAGCTGCAAGATGGGGCTAGTAGAAATAGCATCTGTGCCATCCTGGCATGGTGGGGGCTTAGCGGCCAACACGGTCCCGCCCCTGTCACCCCACAGGAGCGCCGTTATTATTATCATCCAAGGGAGCCTGGCTCAGGGCCTGGGCACCGGCAGGGGGAGTCCTGCTGACCCAACACCCAGAGGGCCTGGCCCAGCCTTCCCAGTGGCCCCCCAAAGCTGGGGACCCTCGAGGCCCAGGAACCTCTGGATTCTGTCCAGATGGACTCTGGGACAGGATGGAGTCCAGAGAGTGACTGGGAAGGCCAGGGCAGTGGGGGGACAGAGGGAGAGGCGGGGCCACCGGCGGGGACTCAGGGACCTCCAGCCAGGCCTGGCCCAGTCCCCCACCTCACTCCAGGCCCGAGGCTTTTACCGCTGTTTGTTGAAGGGGCTCTCGAAGGTGATGTTCTCCTCCACCGTCGCATTGAGCAGCCAGGGCTTCTGGGACGCGTAGGCCACGGGCCCTCTCCTCCTGGAACAGAGCAGGGTGGGAGTCGGGGCCCCCGGGGGCCGCAGGGAGGGAATGGTGGGAAGGGGGATCTGGCAGGAATCTGCTCGGTGTCACCCGAGGGGGTCTCTCTTTCTCTGCAGGGCTTCAGGCCAAGTTTCAATGCTCAGAATTGGGGTGGGGACCTGGGGGGCTCACCCCCTCCTTGCCCTGTCACTACCCTGAAGTATGTCAGAGGTAGAGAGGAGCCCAGGGGTGACCCCAGATCCCCAGCCTCCTGGGGTGATGTTGTAACACTTAGATGTCAGCAGGGAGTAGAGAGAGACAGACAGACAGACAGAGACAGAGACAGAGGCAGAGAGACAGAGACAGAGAGAGACAGAGAGAGACAGAGGCAGAGAGAGACAGGGAGACAGAGACGGAGATACAGAGACAGAGACAGAGAAAGAGAAACAGAGACAGACAGAGACAGAGACAGAGACAAACTGAGAGAGAAAGAGAGATAGAGACAGCCACAGAGAGACAGAGAGACAGAGGGGAGGGGGTTGGAAGCGCATAGGGAAACGGTGAGGCCAGTACAAAGGACCCAGCCAGGACCAAGGAAGGAGGCAGCTCTGCAGAGCACCCCAGGCTGGGCTGTAAGTCGGGGCTCCTTGGCCCAAGAACAGCCAGCCCCCAGCCCCTGTACCTGACGTCCGAGTCGGCCCCAGGCTCCCGCTCCGGGCTGCGGCAGGAAAGGAAGGACATGGCTTCAGGCTCCCCGTTTCTCTGGGACACGGGCGACCCCCCCACACACACACCCAGCCTGACCGCGCCTTTGTGGTCTGTGATCCAGTCTGCAGCCACCGTGGCAGAGGGGACAGGCATGGGGGCGCCCTCCTGGGGGACCCCGCCATGACCTGAGCCCAGGGAGTGTCGGAAATGCACGGAGGGGAACCCCTGGGGCCCCCGTGAGGGGGAGGGTGGGGGGGAATTTTCCTGCAACAGGGAAGCCTGAGCCCCGACATGGGCCCCAGCTGACCTGGCCATGTTTTGGGGTTCCAAGGCAGATGAGGCCGTGGGCCAGTGTGGCTCCACAAGGCCCTGGGGATCAGGATGCTTGATCTGAGTGTCGTGGTGGTGGTGGTGGGGAGCTACAGCCCAGGGAACAAGGGCCACTGAGAAGGCCACACGTGGCCCTGCCAGAAGACAGGCAGGCACTCTCGGGGAGCCACGGGGGGCGTGGCCAGCACAGTGCCCGCATATTCCGGCTGCCTCGAGCCCTTCCAGTGTACTATTCCGTGTCCCCACACACGTCTGCACTTGTCATGCACTCTCAGGTCTGGACTTGGGCTCGAGAACTGTGGGTACGGGGCGGAGGGGTGACAGAGGCTGGGCCTCTCGTCACCACCTGACACTTGGGGACAAGGCGGGAGAGAGGACAAAGAACGCCCCCGACTGGGGAACCTCGTGGGTGCTGGACAGAGTTCAGAAGAGCAAACTCACTGACAAGTGCGCGTCAGCCAGAGTGTCTCGCTTACTCCTGGGAGGGGAGAGGGAGGGAGGGTTTGGGGACCCCAGGACTCTACTGCCCGTATGAGGCGTTCAGACCCGCACACACAGAGCCGGGGCAGGCTGCCGCTTCTCTCTTTCCTGACACCCGCGGTTCCCGCTGACGGTGCTTCTCAGCTGTCGTTTCTAATGACAGCCCTGCGGCCTTCTCAGACATATTTCTCCGCCTGTCCTCTCCTGGCCACAGCTCATGTCCAGGTCAGGGTGTTCAGTGTCCTCACGAGGCTGCCCCACCATCACCCCTGTCTAACTCCTCTCCATCATTCTGGCCCCGGGGAGACAGCCCGGCCCCTCTGCAGTCATGTCCCCTCTCCCTTCCCACCAGCCCCCTCCCTGACGTCCAAGTCTGCTTCTGTCCATCTCCCACCCCCTCCCCACGCCACCCAACACCCTCTTAATCCCACTCGAGAGAGCTCACATGGTCCTTTGGAAGCCACGAGCCGTGCTGTGGTCTGCACGAGTTCCTCCCCCCACCCCACCAGACGGGAACGTGTCCCTTCCAAAGCCTGGGTGGGCTGTACACCCCTGATTCCGCGCCCACCCTGCCAGGCCCTTTTCCTTCTGGGGACCCGCCCTCATGATGGTTCCCGGACAGTACCTGGGGTCCTCTCCCATCTCGCTGTCAGGAAGGCTGCTAGGGCACAAACGGGGGAGACCAGCATGGTTACATCCCACTCCCAACCACCCAGGTCTTCGGGGAGAAGCAGCGCCCACTACCACCCTCCGCCCCCCCCCCCAGCCCCAGGGGGCTCCAAGTAGCTTCCTGGGGCAGAAATGGCTCTCCTCTATCTCCGCTGCCCCCAGCCGGGCTCTCTCCAAAGAGCCAGGGTGGGACTCGTATTCCGGGACCACCACGCACTATCCAGCCAGGACAACGGGGCTCGTGAGAGAAAAACTTTCCTGAGGTCTCATGCCTCTCCTCTCAATCAGAGTTTCCAGACGGTGGTTAGGACCCAACCATTGAAACCACGGATTTACAAATGTACTAAATGAATAACATAACAGAGTGTGCACTGTGTATAGTTAAGATGTGCTTTTTTTTTTTGTGGTCCCTCCCAGCCTTCCAGAAACAGCCAATGAAATGTGTACTTGGAACACTCACTGTCTGGGGACAGACGAAGTGCTCTGTGTTCACGCCAATCTTACTCTAATGATATGAAAATGTGCTACCACCACTGTTCTACCGTAAGCACTGATAGATCATCTCATTGAAAGCTCAAAATAACCCAGAAAGGAGTTCACTCTGATGGTTCTCTCCCTCTCCCTCCCTCCCTCTCTCTCTCTCTCTCTCTCTCTCTCTCTCTCTCTTTCTCTCTCTCTCGCACATCCACGCACACATACACACCCACACACACATACACACACACACACACACAGAGGCTCAGAGAGGCTAAGTCACTTGCCCGGAATCACACAGCCAGCCAGTGGCAGAGAGAACAGGACTGCCACAGGACTGCGCTGCAGACTCAATGCCTGGCTCGGAGGCTCGGAGGCTCCAATCGATTTTCCGGTCAGGAAAACCAAGACAGATGACAGTAGCACTGGAGAGAACCCCAAGGAACGGCCGTGCTGTTCCCTGCTCGGGGCCAGACCCGGGAGGAGGTCTCCACTCTGAGCGGTTTGTAATTTCCTCTCTGCTCCCAGCGTCTGATCTTGCTGGGTCTCATTTCATGTTCTCAGCCCGAGCTGACCTCCCTGTTCCCTCCCTGTTCCCTCGGCTGCTCCAAGCCGTCATTTACAGACACACTGGGGATGTGTGAGAGATGAAAAGCGGAGAGGATGGAGATAAGCATCCTGAAGCTACACATCCCCGCCTGCGGCCCAGCCCTGATAGCATCTCCGGGCCCTGTGGGCAGGCAGGGGAGGAATCTCTCCGTGCATCTGAGCTTCCCTGAGGGCCCCGCATGCCAGCCGCTCTCCCGGCCCTAACTCAGTTTGCAAATAGTCTGGGCCTAGCAATTAGCACTTATAATGGACCACCTTCTTCTCTAATAAGTTCCTGGGTGAGGTGGTTTTTTTTTTTTTTTTTATCTCCAGGGGGATGTCAAGGCAGGAAGAACATCTTTTTATCAGCCCCCACAAAGGTTGGGAATAAATGGAAGTTGCTAACTAACATGCTAATCTTTTGGAAGGAGCTGGGGCGGGCCTCGCCCCACTGCAGGCACCGTGTGACTCGCTGGCTTTCACTTCATCCCCCAAACCACCCTCCGCCCCCCGGGTGTCTTTGTCCCCCTACTTGGCAGATGGGGGAAGAAGGCTCAGAGTTTGCTTGATGTGCCCAATGTCACATGACGAGGAAAGAGGGAAACAGGGTGTGAATCCAGGTTCCTCTTCTTATTCCCAGGCAGCCCCAGTGTCCCCAAGCCTCAGTGGGTGTATTATAATCTAAAAAAGCGAACAACGGGTGCATGTGGGGCCAGAGGCACAATACAGGGTAGGTGCTTGCCTTGTACTAGCTGACCCAGGTCTGATCCCAGGCAGCTGCCCATATGATCCCCTGCACCCCACTAGAAGTGATTGCTGAGTGCAGAGCCAGGAGTCAGTCCTGAGCACTATGGGGTGTGACCCCAAGCCCCCTGCTGCCCCCCAAATGGTGCACGTAGCACAATTTGTCTCCGTGATTTGGGGTGAGGGGGGCTCACTTGATCCCTCTCTGCCTGCACCTTTGAGGCCACACTGAGCAAGGGCAATCCTCCCAGTCCTCCGAACACATGCCCCTCTTCCCAGCCAGCTAGGCGCAGGGCACGGGCACCCTCAAGCAAGGTGCCAAGCAGGCGCTCCGGGCGGGGGTCACTGTGGGTGAGGCAAGAACAGAAGTCAGGGGAAAGGGAGGGCAAAGGGAAGGAGAAGCAAGAGAGGGCGACCGAAATTTCAGGGGCAAGTCTGCACAGACTGATGCAGTGAGAGCAAAGACTGGCAAGCTGTGGGCGTGGGCCCTTAGGGCATTTTCTACAGCTTTGTGACACTTGTGTGTTCTTTCAAACTTCTATGCATGCTACTAGAATCAGATAAAATAAAGTTATTAAAAAAAAAGGCACAGCAGTGTTTGTTTTTTTTTAATGGGTCACAGCTGGCAATGCACAAGGGTTACTCCTGGCTCTGCACTCAGGAATCACCCCTGGCAGTGCTCAGAGGACCATATGGGATGCTGGGAATCAAACCCATGTCGGCCGAGTGCAAGGCAAACGCCTTACCCTCTGTGCTATTGCTCTAGCCCCAGGCACAGCCGATTGGAGGAGGAAGAGACATGAACAAGTGACAGAAAGACTGGCTAAAGTTCAAGAGCAGGGCCTACCTGGGGGTGCTGAGAGAGTGAGGATGGAAGGAGGGCCTTCAGGGGGAAGGAGGCGACCGCTCACGAGGGCAGGCAGCGTGGACAGTGGCCACGTGAGCTCTGGCTTCCTAACCCAAGGGGCACTGCTCTGCTCACTTGGCTGTGAAACTCAGCCAGGTTGGGGGCAGGGGTGTAAACGTCCCAGCTGTGCCAAGAGAACACACACAGCTCACTGTGAGTTGCAGGGATGCTTCTCGGGTGGAGGGTGAGGGGAACCACCCTTTCAGCCTGACGACTTCTGGGCCCACAGGTGCGGGCAGAGGAGGGACAGAGGAGTGCGACTTACGGCAGACCCAGCAAGGAGGGAACAGGAAAGACACAGAGATGGAGTTCAGAAGAGGACGCGGGGCCGTGAGGCTCCATGATCCACACAGCCCGCCCAGCCAGGCCTCTTTGCCCTAAGACGATACCCTCCACCCGGGTCCCGGGCTCCTCACAGAGAGGAAGGAAGGGTTCTGTCCCTGTCCAGCGAGCCTCTGAGAGGTGAAGCATCCTGCCCAAGGTCACACAGCTAGCAAGTGAGAGCCAGGCACCATCTGGTGGCGAGGCCTGGCTTATCACCTTACCTCCTTCTGTCTGTCCCATCTCTCCATCCCTGTCTCTCCCTCCCCCACCCCCCCAACCCTCGGGGTGCACCCATGCGCCTCACCCCAACTTCCCAGGGCTCCAGGGAACTATACGAGCAGATCCCGCCCCACTGGACAGTTCTGAGAGCGGCCAGTTGACTTCTCACCTCTGGGGCAGCCTCACTCAGCACAGCGACCTGTCGGGTAGGCTGGGGTGAGCAGGGCCCCGGTGTCAGATGCAAACAGTAAGGGTTGGATGAGAGGCCAGTGCACAGGCCGGGCAGGCAGGACCTTGGGTTGGACTCCCAGCTCCTCCTGGTCCCCCGAGCACTGCTGGGAGCGACTCCTGGGGGTGGTGCACACCTGGCAGTGCTCAGGGCTTACTCCTGGCTCTGCACTCAGGGGCCACTACTGGCAGGCTCAGGGGACCATGTGGGGTGCTGGGGATCAAACCTGTGTCGGCTGTGTGCAAGGCGAGCTCCCTACCCACTGTCCTTATCACTCTGGACCCAACACGATACATTTTTCATAAAGGAGTTCATACGAGGGAGCCTCGTGGGGTGGGGGAGCTGGAGAGGGGCAGGGGTGGGTAGGGAAGCTCAGGAGGCAGCTTTGCATTCCCATTCTGAGGTGCCCCGTTCTCATCCTCCCTCTCCCACTGCTTTCCTGGGGCCTGGCTTCCTGATAGCTCCCGGGGGACACTTAAAGCCCTCCGCCTGAGCTCACTAATGGTTGTATTTTTTATTTCCGAAGAAAGCATTTCATCGGAGTGTATGCGCCGTTCTATAAAAACGTTTTCCTCTCCAAGAGGCAGGAGCGAGCGTGCAAATTCCCAGGCTGCGGGTCCCCAAGCAGAGCCACGCAGGTCCCTGGCTGCTCTGAGCAGAAGGTTTGGCTCCCGCAGGCCTCTCCCCTGAAAGGGGGCCGGGAGCTGGTGGGAGGGGGTGGGGGGGCAGAATCTGCTCCAGGCAGAGCGACTCCCTCCATGGACCGTCCTAGCCCGCTCGTGGTGGGGAGTGCTGCGTACACCCCTCTGTGCTCCCTGCCTCCCCCACCCCAGGCCCGGGAGCTCACTGCAGGCAGCAATGATTTCTCCTCGGCGGCTCATACAGAGTGGGACATGAGTGGGCACATCCCGCACTGACCACCAGGGCGCCCGACCACCAGGAGCTGCTGCCATGTGGGTGATGGAGTCACCCGCAGGCCACTCCAGAACCAGGACGTACAGGAGACCAGACCTCGCCACTGAGCCCCAGAGAGACTCCGACATGAATGTGGCAGGAGAGCAAGCCCCAGGCATTTTGGTTTCCCTGTTGCGTATAAAAGGGCTGTTTGCACGGCACTGTAGTCTATATTTAGGGTGCGGTGACATGTTTAAAAAAACAGTGCGCACACCTTAATTAAATGTGACAGACGGGACGTGAATACAGGCTCTGGGGAAATGGTGCCTGAAAACTTGCTTGGTGTACGGTTGTCATCAACCCTCAATTCGTAAAAAAATGCAACATCCGTAGTCACACATAAGAAAATGAGGGGGCCCTTTAAGAGTGAGGTGGGTGCTCAGCATCAGTCATTCCAAATACTGGAGGGAGAGCTGTTTGATGGGCTTAGGGTTGGGTAGGGGATTGCTTAGGTGAAGACTTACGGAGAGGAAAGAGGTGGAAACACACATTTGCAATGCAAGTCTTCAGCGGGTCATATAACTCCGGTCCATTCATTTAAAAGAGAATTCACTTAGCCAAACTGCTGTGGATCAGGGAAATTAAAGGATCTGCTCTCTTGTCCCCTATGAGCTGACTACATCTCTCTGGGGAGAGAGGCTGAAATAATTAAATAGCAATAAGGAAATTTTGTTCTTAGCATAGAAGTCAAAGAATAGTATTTTAATAATATTTTTACTTTTTTTTTCTTTTTTTGCCTTTTGGGTCACAGCCAGCAATGCTCAGAGGTTACTCCTGGTTCTGCACTCAGAATTACTCCTGGCGGTGCTCAGGGGACCATATGGGATGCTGGGAATCGAACCAGGTTGGCCACGTGCAAGGCAAATGCCCTACCTGCTGTGCTATCGCTCCAGCCCAGTATTTTAATAATATTTATAGGGCCTTGACTCCCTGTGAGGCTAAGTCTCATGTCAAGCCCATGAACAGTCAGGAGAATTAGTAAAAAAAGCTCAGAGCTCGAGTTTGAAGCCTGGCCCCAGAGTCTGCTCAGACTCACTGCCCATGTGTTCATCAAAGGAACAAATGAAGGCCTGTACAAAGCACTGGGTACCCAGAGCTGTCTTCGTCTGTGGTTTCAGCCTCCTGAAACTTCCTCTGACACTGGCTCCCGAGGCTGGGGCCGGGGGTGGGGGTGGGGGTGGTGGATGAAAACCATCAGCCTCGCCTAGGGCTGCGGACAGGAGGGGTGTTAGGTCAACTGCTAGCCTGTTCTTGGCTCACACTGCAAGGACACCATCCCCCTGTGGGAGGCACGGAATGCCGACAAGAAACGGAGGGGGCCCTCACCACATTTGTCCTGTGTCCAAGCGAAGAGGGTCTGTGCACACATCTTGGATTGTGAGACTAACGGCAGAGGAAGCCAAGCGGATTGGCTCTCTCCACCTCCCCCTCTAGCCCCAGGCCTGGGCTCCTCTGGTCGCTCAGCCTGATTCCTCTACAACCTTGACGATACTTGGCTGTTGTTGTAGTATTTGGGCCACACCCCATGGAGCTCAGGGCTTACTCTTGGCTCTGTGCTCAGGGATCACTCCTGGGCATATTCAGGGAAGCATATGGGATGCAAGGGATCGAGTTAGATCAGCCACATGCAAGGCAAGTGCCCTACCTGCTGTTCTATCATTCCTATTTAGCATACATTTCAAAAAAATTGTTTCGGGGGCCATCAGGGCCAGAGCTGGCAGTGCTGAGGGACCAGGCAGTGCTGGGGATAGAACCCAGGCAAGGCAGAGTACTCTCCCACTTGAACCCCTCCTAGGCTTAGTCTCACTGGCCCCCACCTCCACTGCCGCAACTGTCACATCATCACGCCTTCGCCCATGCTATTCCCCGCTACCTGGAACATCTTCCTCCTCCATCCTGCCACATCCCTCTGATAAATCACACATGTCCTTTCAGATGCAAAGACCACATGCGCAGCGAGCTTTCTCTGAGGGTCTCAGGGCTCACGGAGCTCAATGGTTGACCACCTTTCTCCTCCCTCAGAAACAAGGGCCTTGTCCTAATCCTCTTTATGTTCCTACCGAGGTGGGTGTTCAATGCATATGGAGGAGTGAAGGCGCCTGTGGGCGTGTGTGAGCTGAGCGCGTTTGCATTATCTCAGCTTCCCGGGATGGGCTGCAAGCCATAGTCACACGCCCTGCCACGTGTGAGAGAGAGAGCACGTGCTGTCTGCCACGGAAGCCACATGCCCTCTCAGGTAGAAAAAGTTTTTTTCAAAACCAAATTTTCCAGGGCTGGAGCCATAGCACAGCAGGAAGGGCATTTGCCTTGCACATGGCTGACCTGGGTTTGATTCCCAGCATCCCATATGGTCCCCCGAGCACTGCCAGGAGTAATTCCTGAGTGAATGAGCCAGGAGTAAGCCTGGTGCATTGCCTGGTGTGACCCAGAAAGTAAAAGCAAAAAAAAAAAAAAACAACCACATTTTCCTTCAAGTGACCGACCATTCATCAAACTCTTTTCTACTGCTAATATTTTATCTTGGGGTTTCAAGTGGATACTCATATAACATCAGTGAGTTTCATTTAGGATAATATTTCTACTTCCTGTTGCATGATAACTTGTTCAGAACAATATCAAATAACAGCGATGGTGATGAGAGAAAAAGGTGAGGTCCAGCGGTCAGGCACAGGAAGGATTAGACAGTAGTGGGTGATGCACAGGGGTGCAGGAGCACCCCAGAGTCCCATGTAGGTCCCCTGGGCCCATTTATATCCATCTGGCCTCCACGTGGAGCTTGGGGAATAATGCCTAGGAGAAAAACTAAGGCATCCAGACCAAGGCAATAAGGAGGGGGGAAAAAAAATCTAGGCTTGGGTCTCTACCCAGATCCAGGTGCTAACCAGCGAGCCATCCAACTTCTCAGAGCTCCAGCTCCTACTTCTATGAAATGGAGCAATGTCACCAACCCATCCCCAGCCAGTGGAAGACTTCAATGATATCGTGCTTGTTACGTGCAGGGCAAAGGGCTGGCCCACAGCAAATGCACAATCCATTCCAGCTGCCTTCAGCCCACAGTTCCCCAGGGTTGCCTCCCATTCCCGATGCCCTTTCTGCCGTGGGCCAGCTCCTATGCCAAAGCTGTAGTACACAGGACTGAAAAAAATGGACCTAAACCCACAAATAATAGGCTTTCCTTGCCTGTTTTTTTGAGAAATCCACAAATAAAAAGTGGAGGAGTTGAAGAAATAGTTCAGGGATTAAGATATTTGCTTTGCATGCACCTGACTCTGGTGTGCTTGCTCGTACCCCGTACGGTTCCTGGAGCCCCACCAGAAGTGATCCCTGAGCACAGAGCTGGGAGAAAGCCTTGGGAATTGCCCCAAAAACAACAAAGATAAGGAAGTAAATAAAAACTAAGTAAGAAGGAATGAGGCAGAGACCCCCTCTGCATGCAAACATACAGCACTCCCTTTGGAATTAAATTCAGGAGGCTGAGGGCAGGAGAAACCCAAATGGCTCAACTGCCAGCCCAGAGCTTCATCGGGGGGGTGGGGGGGAAAGTCGCTGCCTTGGGGTGCACTACAATTCAGGGAAACTGTGGCAAGGCAGGAATAGGGTGCCTGCAGATATCCAGACATTGGGATCAAGATCTTTCTTTTTGTTGCTGTAGCTGTTATTGTTTTGTTTTAGTTTTGGGGCCACACCCAGCAGTGCTCGGGGTTTACTCCGACTCCTGCACTCAGGGATCACTCTTAGGTGGGCTCAGGGACCATGTGGGATGCCAGGAATTGAACCTGGGCCAACCGTGTTCGAGGCCAATGCCCTACCCGCTGTACTATGGCTCTGCCCCCCAAGATCTTTCTTTCTGCTCAGTGTCACACTCCTCCTCTTACAAACCTGCCGTCTTGAAGGATCTCTGCCCTGGAAATGCTGACTCAGGGAAGCTGGCCCCTCCGCTGCCCTTTCCGTGTCTAGAGGCCATGACAAACTGCCCTCCCAGGTCCCCTGTCCCTGAGCTACCCAATTGCTCCACCCGGCAATGCAGCCTGCAGCAGCTGTCCACTGTCCACCAGGCTTCCAAACATTTTTCACATCATTTTGGTGTGTCTGCTCTTTGCTACTCTTTCAAAAGCTCCTATTTTACATGCATCTTTTATCAGCTCAAGTCAAGTGGTTTTTAGACAGGTGGGCATAAATAATAGATCCAGGATGGACTTCGCCTGGGGTTCTGGCTCTTTAATTAAGATAGTGATCTTTGCCTAGAAACCCACGTTCTGGGTTATCGGACTCCTTTCAACGCCCAGTGAGTGGTTTTTGTCTCCACTTGGCTAATGATGGAGCCAAGCCGGAAGCTGCTGCTCTGGCGGTCCCCCCTCCCCCCAGCCCCCCACCCTCCCCAACCAGAGGCCTGCAGCCGAGGGAGCTTGGGGCTTGGAGTCAAACAACCGAGTCAGAGTCCAGCTCTGCCACTGGCTACTTGCTCCTCTGGGTAAATTCTTCTTCATACAATGAAAACTGTTCTTTTACTTGGCTGGTTGTTATAAGGATAAAATCATGCAAAGCATTTAGCAAAGCACCCTGCAACGGCTTAGCAGACACGGATGAGACATTGTAGACGTTGCTACCAAGACGAACAATGAATTACATTTAAGGAGCCCTCACTGCACACACAGTGGATGCCCAAAATAAATGTGTGCCGTCATCCTCCATTGGAAGGGGGTGGAGGGCGGGGCTTAAAGGAGCGCTACCTGGCTGCCTGCCTCGGGCTTCTCTCCACTAACGGGGCCCTGAGGATGCCTTTGATACCTGTTCCAGAAGACAGCACCTGAGATCTTCTGCATCTCCCCCAGAGTGGCGAGGAGGAGCGAGGACTTGCCACAGCCCACCTGTCCCACGATCATGGTCAGCTGACCTGCAGGGATGAGAGCAGGGGGAGTCTGAACAACCTCCAGCCTCCTGCTGGCTCCTCGGGTACTTTTTGTCTGGTGTCTCCCTGTGTGATCTCAGCTCCTCTCGGTGCCCCCAGCCGGTCCCCCTGGGTTTGCCCTTCACCTTACCTCCATGCTTTGCTGCTCAGACCGTGCCCTCTGCCCTTTGCCCCTTGGCCCAAGTGACCCTGCTAGCTCCCAGCATCCCCAACAATGCTGTCAGTGCGATTCAAGTCTGCTCATCTGGACCAAGCGTCCCTTCTCTCTGCCAGAGCAGCCCTCACCTCTGGACTCTACAGTCCTGCCCTGACCTTGCACAGTGCTCCCACTAAGCACGGGCTCCCTCTCCAGTGCTCAGACCTAAGGGCACCCGCCAAGAGCACCTTGCGAGTGATGAGTTCAGCAAATGCTCATCTGTCTTGTTTCCCCCGAGCAGTCTGCTGGGACACCGGGAGGGGCCCTGGGGACCCAGCCCCGACCCTGGGCCATACCTCGGGGAATCCGGATGGTGATGTTGGACAGGGTGGGGATTCCATCGGGGGTCCAGGTGAAGAAGCCTCCAATGATCTTCATTGAGGGGGGGCATGCCACCCGGAAGAACAGAGAGAGGCAGGCGGGGCTCTCAGCCACTGTCTCATCTCCCCTCCCCCCTGCCCCTTCCTAGACCTCTCCCTGCGGGATCCAGGGCAGGGCAGACCAGAAGGGCCCACTCAGGCCAACCCCGCCTGCAGAGCCTTTTGGAAACCCACCGGTGGTCCCCTCGTGAACGCTCAGTGGCGTTCACTGAGTGAACTCCTCAGTGGCACTCCTGGTCTGGGGACAGCCGGGATGACCCGGGCAGGCTGTGTGACCTTCAGGACCGAGGGCTTTGGCGCACGGATGCCAGGCTCCCTCCTGCTCCTGGGGCAGTGATAGGTGGGTACTCGTGTGGTCGCCGGGACTCACCTGGACGCAGCAGTTGTCAGCATCCCCGTCCACATCCGGGGCCAGGCTCTGCGGGAGGCCCTGGGAATCCTCCCGCACTGGGCG
This sequence comes from Sorex araneus, assembly GCF_027595985.1. Classification (NCBI taxonomy): domain Eukaryota; kingdom Metazoa; phylum Chordata; class Mammalia; order Eulipotyphla; family Soricidae; genus Sorex; species Sorex araneus. The sequence goes on from NC_073307.1 coordinate 119,049,353, forward strand.
CTTCCGGTTCACCACCTTGAGGGGCTGGGGATGGGCGGAGGGAGATGAGGGCCCACAGCGGGGGGGAAGGGAAGGGGGCGCCCCTCTCTGGGAGGGAAGGGCGGGGCTGGGCGCGTTGGGGAGAAACGCGGGGTGGCAGGGGCTAGTGCGCATGCTCACCACCGCCTGGTACTTGCAGGACTGGCGCTGGGGCGGGGGCTCCCGGGGCGCACACTGCTCCTCTCGGGTCTCGGCGCTGGCCAGGAACTCACTGAGCTTTTGCACGCTGCAGAGAGAGAGAGAGGGCGCGCACAGGGACCCCTGCACCCCTGCCCCGGGCAAAGGGCAGGGGTGAGGGAGGAGGGTTTCCGGATGCTGAAGTGATTCCCTCCCCCAACCCCCTCCGAAAACCGGAGAGAAGGGGATTCCATGGTGGGGGGGGGGGTATGAGGTGTTAGGGCTGACAGTCTGCTGGAGTAGGTTGTGGGGGATTGGCCAGTTCTAGGGGTGATTTCACTCTTTTTTTCTTTTTGGATCACACCCCGTGTTGCACAGGGGTTACTCCTGGCTCATGCACTCAGGAATTACTCCTGGCAGTGCTTAGGGGACTATATGGGATTCTGGGAATCAAACCCAGGTCGGCCGAGTGCAAGGCAAATGCCCTACCCGCTGTGCTATCGCCCCAGCCCCGGGGTGATTTCACTTTAAAGTTGGTTAGTCCAGGGGGCTGGAGTGATAGCACAGCGGGTAGGGCGTTTGCCTTGCACGCGGCCAACCCGGGTTCGAATCCCAGCATCCCATATGGTCCCCTGAGCACCGCCAGGGGTAATTCCTGAGTGCAGAGCCAGGAGTAACCCCTGTGCATCGCCAGGTGTGACCCAAAAAGCAAAAAAAAAAAAAAAAAACAACAACAAAAAAAAAACAAATAAAGTTGGTTAGTCTGGGATATGAGAAGGATGAGAGGTAAAGTTGTTTGTATTAAGGTGAGTAAGGATCAGGACTGGTTAGTAACAATGGCAAATATTTGTTGTGTTTTGCTGTTGTTTTTCAGCCACACCCAGAAGCGCTCAGGACTTACTCCTAGCTCTGTGCTCGGGGATCACTCCTGGAGGTGCTTGGGGGGCCATAGGCAGTGCTGAGGATCAAACAGGGTCAGTCACATGCAAAGCAAGTGCCTCAACCCCAGTGCTTTCTCTCCAGTCTGAAGAGCAAATATTTCTTGAGCATGCTGGCCCCTGTGTTAGGTGCTTTTAAAAATGTCCCATCGGTTTATGCCCCTCTAGAGAACTACTGGCAGAAGTTCTCAGCTCGGGCTCTCAGCTCCTGGCAGAGAAGGTGAGTCTCCCGCTAACCCTCAGGAACTTTCCTCGGGACCCAGTGGAGCTGCCTCAGAGCTCCTGATCCCTCCACTCTTCCCCCTCTGGGCAGCTTGGGAATGGTTTGTCTACACTTCCCTCCCTTCGAAGAAGTGTCCAAAGGCCCCAGGGTCAGAAAAGTCCTCCAACCCTCAAGGCTGGAGTCCCCTGGGTGCTCAGGAGATGTGCTCTGAGATGTCTGTGCATAAACCCCTGTGTCTGCCTGGGAGATGGTGGCCTTGGGCTGCGAGGCTCCCCACCCTGGCCACCCTCCTCTCCTCTCCCTCTATGCAAAGGGCTCAGCTACCGTGGTGACAGGGAGTTTGCATATGGACATACTTCCGGGTCAGACAGGGATTTCCAACAGGTGTGGCATCCTGGGGCTTGTGGTTTCTACATAGGCGCATAGGACTGGGGTGAGGCTGGTGGGGGGGGGGGTCACCTCTGATCCTGCCCAGGAGTGAATCCATTTTCCGGCCATGATACTGCACGGCCACAGTGCTGCTGCTGCTGGACCCCCTCTAGTCCCCGACCTCCGCCAGAGGCTCCTTTGCATCACAGCCTTCTCCTCCGGGTCCTGTTGGCGGCCCAGGACCTGGCAGGGTCCCCTGAGCTGCCCCTGTCACTTCCCACCAGGCTCAAGGAGCTGGGATTCAGTGGTGCTTGTTCCTTGCCGGTTCTAGGGGTGCTGGGAGAGCACTGAGACAGCCCGCAGGCCTCGCTTTTCAGGACACCCCGGAAGGTCTTCATGCTTCTCCCCAGCCAGGGCCGGTGCCTCAGGCCTGTTCCCCAGGGGGCCTGCGGGAGGGTCCCCCAGAGCTGCAGAGGGCCCCGCAGAGCTGCAGGCCTACTGGGGACAGGACATGCAGGAACACGAGGGACACCTCTCCCCAAAAGGGGGCCGTGGAGGCAAACAGAGACTGCTCAGCTTGGGCAAGGCAAGAATTCAGTGGGAGCTTCTGAAGTCCAGGGGCCACCACGGCACTGGGAGAGCACTTGTCACGGAAGCTTTGGAAGGGGATCCGGGACCAACGGGCAGCCCTGGACTGCACACTGCCCACGCTCCACACTCGGACACTGGGGAGGGAAGCACTGGCCTATGTCCTCCGAGCAGCTGTGACCAGCTCAGCGAGGGGCTAGGTTCCCGGGGCAGCCAAGGCTGGAGACCAAACAAGCGGGCATTCTGATGGCCACCATGGCCAGGGCAGTTCCAGGGCCACCTGGGACCCTCGCCGACCTGCCTCTCACCTGACAAGAGCTTTGACTGTGGACCGGACCACACTGGACAGCAGGAACAGCGGCGTGACCAGGATGTGGAAGAGGGAGAGGGAGGCGAAGGCCACCGACGGGGAGAAGCCGGTGCCTTTGAAGAAGTTGACGTGGCCCACAAACGTCTGTAGACAGAGACACAAGTAAGAGGGGAGAGGGGAGTATGTGTGTGTGTGTGTGTGTGTGTGTGTGTGTGTGTGTGTGAGAGTGTCTGTGTGTAAGTGTGAGTGAGTGTGGGCATGTGTGTAAGTGTATGTGCATGTGTGTGTGTGAGAGAGAGAGAACATGTGTTTGTGTGAGTGTCTGTGTGTAAGTGTGAGTGAGTGTGGGCATGTGTGTAAGTGTATGTGCATGTGTGTGTGTGAGAGAGAGAGAACATGTGTTTGTGTGAGTGTGTGTGTATGTGTGTGTGTGAAAGAGAGAGAACATGTGTTTGTGTGAGTGTGTGTATGTGTGAGAGAGTATGTGTTTGTGTGAGTGTGTGTGTGTATGTATAAGTGATTGGGTGAGTGTGGGCATGTGTGTGAGTGTATGTGCATGTGTGTGTGTGAAAGAGAGAGAACATGTGTTTGTGTGAGTGTGTGTGTATGTGTGAGAGAGTATGTGTTTGTGTGAGTGTGTGTGCGTATGTGTGTGAGACAGAGTATGTGTTTGTGTGAGTGTGTGAGTGTATGTGCATGTGTGTGTATGAGTATGCGTGCATGTGTGTGTGTGTGTGTGTGTGTGTGTGTGTGTGTGTGAGAGAGAGAGAGAGAGAGAGAGAGAGAGAGAGAGAGGAGATGCCCAGTCTGGCAGCTCAGCCCCTGGGAAGGAAGCGGAAGGGCGGGAACAGCGGGCAGAAAGGGCCCATTGGGTCCAAGGCACATCTCCTGCCCCTCACAGTCCATCCAGGACTTAAGGCTGCAGGCCAGAGAGGAGCCCTCGGGCATGAGGAGGCTCCATCCTCAGAGAGCCTGTCCTCAGTACAGGGAAAAACAGCCACAAACACTGTCCCCCCTGCCATGCTTCTCCCAACCCCAACCCACCCTGGTTGCTGACTGGTAATGACCTCTGTGACAAAAAGCTTTCCCAAAATTCTGACGACAATGACCCAGCCCACTGTCAATCATGTAGTGAATTCCCGAGCACGCCTGACAGGCTGTGAGCTCACAGCCATGGCAAGAATAGCTGTGCTTCCTTTCAAAGTACTGCCCAGTCCAGGGGGGGGTGGGGTCTCGGGGGAGCCCAGGAGGGCGGGAGCGACAGGCTGTGGGCACCCCCAGCCCGCCCTCACTCATGGAGCACCAGGCCAAAGCCCGGCACAGCGTCCTGTTTCACAATGTGGCCGAGGTCCTGGCTGCATGCTTAAATCTCGAAAGGCAGAAGACAGAATTGCATATGCAGCCCAAACCTATTTTTGTAGAAAATGTTTTATTCTGTGCCCAGAGGGGGAAAAATAAAGAAGCCTGGCAGAGCAGTGTAGACTCTGCTGGCGGGGGGACGGGCCACTGGCTCCCGGCTCCCCTGTCCCATGGCCCCATTTGCCCCCAGCCAACCGGCTGCATGGCAATTAAGCCTGAGCTTTTTTTTTTTTTTAGATTGATTCCTCTACAGACGAATCCACTGGGCTGTCAGGTCTGGGGGACCCCTCCCTATACTTTTAACCCCCTCCCCTGTTTCCAGCCCTGCCGAGGAGCCACCTGAAGTTGGGGTGGCTCCATGACCCCAGCCCGCCCCCATACCCCACCAGCTGGAGAGGTTCCACTTACGATGAGGACGGCAGCGATGGGGATGGCGGTGTTCATGAAGACTGCGAAGGAAGAGAGCAGGGTCAGGAGGCAGAGCAGACTGCGGGGCGCTGGGAGTGGGGGGGCGGGTGGGAAGGGCAGAAACTTGAACTTGCCCTTGCTTCCCTTAGGACTCTTGTCTGACATCTCTGAGATGGGGATTTGTTGCTGCTTTATGGTGTCGGGGATCGAACCCAGGGCCTCACACAGGGTGGGCTATATCCCTAGCCCTGAGATGTGAGTCTTTATTTTGCTTGTGTGTGTGTGTGTGTGTGTGTGTGTGTGTGTGCAGGAGGAGGGTTTAAGGATTTGGGCCACACCTGGCAGTGCTTGGGGCTTACACCTGCCCTTACATGCAGGTTTCCTACTGTTGGTGTTTGGGGGCACCATATGGGGTGCCAGGGATCAAACTGGGCTCAGCTGCAGGCAAGGCAAACACCTGCACCCCGTACTATCGTCCAGCTCATGCTATTGTGTTTCCTTGTTTGTTTGGGGTCCATACATGGAGGTGCTCAGGGGCTGAGCCCAGGTTTGTGCCGGGGTGGGGGTGGGGAAGTGGATCCTAACAGTGCTAAGGCATCAAGCAGTGTGATAGGGGTTGGACCCAGGTCTCTAGCATGCAAAGCATATGATCTGTCTTTGATCCCCCATTGATCTGTCTTTCTGGTCCCTTCTTCTGCCCCTCTCCCATTCATCTCCATCAATGAGTCAATTCTCAGTCTACAGAAGGCACGGCACCCCTCCCCCCCTCAGCCCCCAGCACAAGCCCCCCACCCCCCACCTTTCTTCCAGGTCATTCTGAGCTCAAGAACAGGCTGGGAGTTAGGCTGAACACTGGTCCATTTCTCTAGGAAGCAATCTGGCGCATTGGAGCTTGAACCACACAGTTCAGATCTGATCCTATTATCCCTCTCCTGAGAATTTGCCCTGAATAAATCACTCAAGAAACACACAAAGCCTTTGGCAAAATGGTGTTTGCTATAACACTAGCTGTCAGAGCGAAACAAAACCACAACCACCGCAACCAGCCACCCAAAGCTGAACCTACAGCAAATGTGAAAGCAAAGAGGTTGTTTCCAGAAATGTGGGAAGACCCTGAAGTCAGAAATTAGGTGATAACTGACATTTTGTCCTCCTGCCTGTGTTCCCTACTTGTGATGTTTCAAATCTCTCTATTTCTCCGATTCATCGTCTTTATTCTTGGAGCTGCCTGAACTCTTTTGAGGAATGAGACAAGCTATAAATAAATTTTAAAATGAGTGTTGCTGAACTGATGCAGCTACAGAGGGAATGCTTATGACAGAACTAATTTCTGCCCTGTTCTGGAAGATGTTAAAGGATGAAAATTTGATTTTCCATTTTCCTCATTATTTGCCTCTTGGGAAGCCCAGGCTCCTAAGAGCAGGCGAGATCCAGTCCTTGCAGGAGCTGACTGCACCCCTTCCTGCCCCTCGGACAGTGTTGTGCCCCTGCCTTCCCCCCTAGATAGAGAACTCCCCCAAAGTCAGAGCTCCGCACCTCCTATATCCAGGATAGGGCCTGGCACCGAGAAGATGCTCAGCTAACATGTGTGAGATCAATGAATGACAGACACAAAGAAGACAGATGAGAGTCATAGACAGGAAAGCAGGGCCCTGGTTCTGACCCACGCAGAGCTGGCCACGGCTCATGGCACTGCTCCTAGGAGGCCACCATGGTAGGGACCATACCTGTGTCCTCTCCAAAGTGCAGGGCATTGGGCTGGAGAGAGAGCTCAGTGGGTGAGGTGCTTGCCTTGCACACGGCTGACCCTGGTTAGTTCTGTGGCACCACTGATGGCCCCCTGAGCACTACCAGGGCTCATATCTGAGCACAGAGCAGTCTCTAATCACTTCTTTTTTTCTTCTTCTTCTTTTTGGGTCACACCTGGCAATGCACAGGGGTTACTCCTGGCTCTGCACTCAAGAATTACTCCTGGCGGTGCTCAGGGGACTATATGGGATGCTGGGAAACATACCTGGGTCGGCTGCGTGCAAGGCAAGTGCCCTACCTGGTGTGCTATTGCTCCAGCCCCTCTGATCACTTCTAGGTAAAATCCGTTTCCCTTTCTCCCCCTTCAAAAAAATTCAGGTCCAGGGCCTCAGTAGAATATGGTCCAGAGGAGAGAAGGGGCTAGAATGGAAGTCTCATAAAGGACACAGAGGCCAGAGAGTACAGTGGTTAGTAAGGCTTTTGTGTTGAACACGGCAGGTCTGGGTTCGATCCCAGGCACCACATATGGTGACCCCGAGCCCCTCCAGGTGTGATCCAAGTGCAAACATTTCACTGTGTTTGCTTTATTCTTTCTTCCTTCCCTTCTCTCCTGCTAGGTAAATAAAACTGTAGCTATATAGGCTAGTCCTGAAACATTGTGTCTTTGGCATATATCTCCTAAGAGCAAGTAATTTTCTTACAGAAGATTAAAATCAGCTCAATATTAAAAAAAAAAAATCATTGACATTTTTAAAGTCCCAAGCACCACTGGGTTTGGCCCCCGCCTAAATAAAAGATAGAGGAAACAGCGAGGCCTTGGCTGGCTGACTGGAGAGTCCAGGACCGCTGTCAGTCCCACAAAGCTGGTTCCCAAGCACACGGCCAGCCTGGACCCTGAGGTCACAGCTTCTTCAAAGAAAAGTGAAGGCCCGCCGAAGGGGCGTGTCCCAGCGAAGCCCCGCCCACCGGTGAGGCACCGCCCATGCCACCACCTACACAGCTAGGGTGAGGAGTCCACCGTCCACTTGAGCATCCTTCATCTCCATTCTTTTTTTTTTTTATTTTTGGGTCACACCCAGTGATGCTCAGGGGTTACTCCTGGCTTTGCACTCAGGAATTACTCCTGGCAGTACTTGGGGGACCATATGGGATGCCGGGGATCGAACCCGGGTCGGCCGCGTGCAAGGCAAACACCCTACCCGCTGTGCTATCACTCCGGCCTCCATCTCCATTCTTTACTAACTTTAGATCCCACAGAGTCCTCGCATCTCCCTGCAGCTTCCTCTCACCTCCATCTTCTCCTCTGTGCAATGGGGCCTTCCCTGCCCCCAACTGCCCAGATAATGGGGATTAAGTGCGCGCCCGCAGCTGAGTGCTGGGGGCCAGCTGAATGGATGCTCGCTGGCTTCCCAGCAAAGGCCAGACCCCCAGGGATCAGGGAGCAGCTTTCCCAGACAGTGTAGCTGTTTGCTTTTCCACTCCCTGTGCTGGGCAGCCCTGCCTTGCACTCCGGGATGCTGACAGCAGACAGTGTAGGGGGCGGGGAGGGGGGGTTAGACCCATCACCAAGTCTCCCTGCAGGACTGAGCCAGGCTGAGCCAGGCTGGCTGGGTCCCGTCAGGAAACAGGACTCGGAGCCCACAAGGCTGGCGCCGGGAGGAGGAAAGCTGCCCCATTACCTGCAGCTAATGACCTGTGTCCTAATCCCTGGGGACAAAACAGAAGGCAGGAGGGCAATGAAAATGCACTCAAATTGCCTACCTGCACTGGGGGGGTCTCACTTCCCCCCAACACCCCTCAAATGTCACCTGCAGCTGGGGGGGGCACCGCCACTACCCCCACCCCCACCCCTGGGGCCCACACCAAGACAGACACAGGAGGAAGAGCCAACAGTGCCCGCCTGGGATTCCACAGGTCTCCCAGGGGCTTCTCTCTGCTCTTCTGCCCCTCCCAGGGCCAGTCCAGCTACTCTGCTCAGCCTTGGGGGTGGCTGGGTTGGGGGCCCTGGGCAGACCCCTCTTCCTGCACAGAGTCCTATCGGTTTGTGACAATGAAGACCTTTTCCTTGGGGCCTGGGGGCCCTTGCCAAGGCCCTGGCCCCTCTGCTGAGGGCTAGCTGGGAACTGAGGTGTCCTAGACTGCCGAGGGCTTGGACAAGCGTCCTGGGCTGCTGCAGAAAAGCAGGACATGGATGCATGTCCCCCATGGGCCAAGTGGCTGCCAGCTGCCCCCACTTTGTAGGGTGCTGCCCCTACTCTGCTCATTGGAGGAATTCAGGGGTCCTGGGGTCTCCGATATCCTGGCCCTTCCCCTTGCCTCTCTCCCCTGGCAGCAGCAGGAAGCTGCCCGACCTCGGCTGGCTGTAGGAGGAGTGTCCTGGCTGTGGGGCAAGCCCTCTCTCACCCCAGCTGCTGTTGTCACTGGGGGGATACCTAGACGGAGCCACCTGGACCTGGGGTGCAGCCCCATAACGGGGGTCACTGTCACACAGTGGTCTCAGGGAAAGGCGGGGCTTGCAGAAGAAGGAGGTGGGGCTGTTTCTCTGTGGCTCCCCAGACGTTTCTTTCCATAGGCCCATGGCAGGCTGGGCCACAGGGGATTGGTGGCCCTAAGACCCTAGGGTTGGGGCTGGAGCAATAGCACAGCAGGTAGGGCGTTTGCCTTGCACGTGGCCAACCCGGGTTCGATTCCAGCATCTCATATGGTACCCCAAGCACTGCCAGGAGTAATTCCTGAGTGCATGAGCCAGTAGTAACCCCTGAGCATTGCTGGGTGTGATCCAAAAAGCCAAAAAAAAAAAAAAAGACCCCAGGGTTACAGCCAGGACTGAGTCCTGTCAGCCTGTTAGCCAAAGCAAGTGGACAGTACCTGTCCCAGTTCCCTTGGTGAAAGGTGATGGCTGCTTATTTTCTCAAAAGCACACCTATCTATCCATGGTTGGATGTTCAGTTCTTGTTATTCAGGGAAGCAAAATTAAGGAGCATCTTAGGCTTTCGTGATGCTAATTTCACTGTCAGCTCATTTATTGACTGTTTTTTTTTTTTCTGATTTCAAGACTTGGTGCACATGTAACTGAAATCTAGATTTAGGATTTATTTCAGAGTCAAGTCTGCATATTACCACTCCTGATAAAAATTTAGTGTGCCCTTGTTTTTAAAAAATAAAGGCCCCCAGGTTTGGAGCAGAGAGGAAACAGGAGACTCTGGGTCCAACCCTGTTTTGGTGCATCTTGGGGGTAGAGGGGGGCAGCTGTCAGACTTGTGCACAACTGCCTGACACATGGACCCTGGCAGAACATACACCCGGAAGCTGCTGTGGCTGAGGGACAGCTTGACCCCACTGGCCGGACCTCAAACCCCACCTGAGGTCCAGGACACACTCACTCAATGCATGTCCTGTCTTGGGGAGCCCCTTGGGGCGGTGGCCACTGGCCCCAGCAGAGCCATGTGACCATTGGCATCACAGCTGTGTGACCTCCTTTCTCTGCTCTTTCCCGGCTCCCCAGTCCCCACCTGCCCCCCCAGAGGCCGGAAACTTCTTGGTCCCAGCAAAAGGGTCAATTCCAGGTGGGGGAGCAGCGGGGGTGCCCTGTTCCCCTGACCCCACCTCCTGTTCCCCAGGCCCTCGGTGCCCAGCTGAGTCTCTTCCACCCTGAGAAAGCAGCGCAGAGACGGTGCCCCCTGTGTTCCGAGTCTGGCCCCCAGCTCAGCCTCCAGCCCTTCGTGAGAAACAGCCCGAGGCTCAGAATCCAGTGTGGAAAACTGTCACTGGGCAATGGGGTTCGGTCAGGAGGGGCCCTGAGGAGGCTGCCTCAATTTCCCATCTGAGAGACACCCCCCTCCCCAGCAGAAAACATCTTCCATTCACCCCTCCCCTTCCTGGTACACAAAGGTATTTGCGTTCACAGATTCACAGATGCTTTATTTTTGGTGGGAGGTTTGGGTTTTGCTCAGGAATTACTCCTGGCACTGCTTGGGGGAGCCATATGGGATTCCAGGGATCAAACCCAGATTGGTTGTGTGCAGGGCAGGCACCCTCCCTGCCAGGCTATCTCTCTGGCCCCACACAGATGCTCTCTTTACCCTGTGTTTCAAATACAGTAACTGAGGGCCAGAGTGATGGTACAGTGGATAGGACTCTTGCCTTGCAAACGGCCCATCTTCAGCACCCCCTGGTGGAGTTCCAAGGCCACCAGGAATGATCCCTGAATGCAGAGCCAGGAGTAAACCCTGAGCACTGCCTGTATGACCCAAATACAAAGAAATTCAGGAAGTGAAGTTTCCATTGTGGAAGCTCATCTGACCCTCTTCCTTCTGGTGCTTTATGTTTGGACCTTGTCGAGAGTACACCTGCCTTGAGTGATTTCTCACCAACATTCTATTATCTCTTTCAGACTATCTGATCACCTCCAGGGCTCAAGAGATCAATTCTCCGATTCCTGCCCCTGCAGACATTCTCCTGTGACATTAATTCATTATCTGCTCCTTGTTCAGTCAGTGTTTGCCACTAGATTCCCTTGTTCTCTGGAAAGGGGAGTAACAGGCGTGTCTATTGGGATCTAGGAATTTTTAAAAAATAACTTTAGGCGGGGCTGGAGTGATAGCACAGTGGGGAGGGCGTTTGCCTTGCATGCGCCCGACCTGGGTTTGATTCCCAGCATCCCATATAGTCCCCCAGAGCACTGCCAGGACTAATTCCTGAGTCCATGAGCCAGGAGTAATCCCTATGCATCACCAGATGTGACCCCAAAAGCAAAATAATAATAATTAATAATAATAATAATAATAATAACTTTAGGCCTGTTTGGCTCAATTTGCTAGACTTTAGGTTCCTAGAACACCTGGTCATGTGTCACCCTCCCCATGTGAGCACTGTAAGTGAGAGCTTCTGTTCCTCAGAGAGCACCTTCCTCAGGTCAGAGAGATGACTCAGGATACTGAGGCCTGGCTTTCATCCCTCCCCAGCCCCACCCTGGCCCTAGCACCACCAGAAGTGAGCCTCAAGCACAGAGCATCCCTGAGCATCCCTGGGTGTGTCCCTGAGCGTCACTGCTGCTTCTTGCTCACCCACCTGCATCTCCTTGATCCTGTCTGTCTCTCACCGCAGTGCCCGGCAGGCCAGCACTGCCCTACTCAAGGTGGGCTCAGTACTCAGGGTCCCTCACTGGACAGCCCGCTGGCTTCCGAGACACTTCAGGGCTGGCCTGGATGGGATGATCCCAAAGCCTCCCAGTCCCCCCCTCTCCCCTCTGGCTGCCCCCACAGACCCTGACCCCAGCCTAGCCCTTATCGCTGCTCCCCGTAGCAACAGCAGCAGCTTCGGACTCACTGGAGATGGACGTGTAGACAGCGAAGGCCCTGAGGCTGGTCATCTCCTTCTTACGCGTTTGCTCAACCCTGGTGCAGAAGATGTTCTCCCAGGCGTACAGCTTGAGCAGTTTGATGCCTCGGAGCATCTCATTGGTTTGCTTCAGCCTCTCGTTGGAATATTCCTGCCGGGGATGGCCAAGCCATAGCTGACCTGGGGCTCCCTGCCCCCCCCACCCCCATTCACATCCGCCCCACTTCACAGACAAAGAAACTGAGGGGTGAATAGAGTGGGCAGACATGCATGGCCTGGGGGTGGGGAGAGGGGACCCTCACCAGTGTGCTCCGCTGGGCCTGGGAGAGCTTGGTGGCCACGAAGTACTGGACAGGGGCCAGTAGGATGATGACCGCAGCTCCAATTAAGGCACTGACTCCGAGGATGTAGTAGAGAAGAATCACGCCCACGATGATCTGAGAGGAGGGGTTCTGGGGGTGAGCGGCTTCAAAACCCACCCACCCCCCATGACCCAGCTCCACTGGAGGGGGACGTGCCTTGATGTCCAGGTTTTCAACTGTCTCCCGGTGGCGGAGGAGGGACAAAGCGGGGCAAACAGAAGGTCCCCATCTCTCTGCAGGAGGGCGGGTGTGCAGGAACCCTGGGTGAGTCTGAGGTTCACAGTGGAACCTCCGGGCTGAGTCTGGTCCCTGGGCCACCAGACTGCGCTCTGTGTGAGCAAAAGGGCAAGACTGCTCCTCCCATGCCAGACGGACTCAGTCTGGGCTCTGAGCATTTGCTTTTCTTTCTTCTGCTCCTGGCACCTTCAAAATTTTAGCGAGCCTGCCCAGAGTGCTCTGAAGGGAGAATTTACCAAGCAGTGCCGCTAGCTAGATTTATGGAAATGTTGCCTGCTTCTGAATATTCATGAAGTGTAAGTGACTCTCGCTAGCCCCCAGAGTGTCAGGATCATGACTTCTCTGGTTGCCTTCAAGGGATTTTTTTTTTTTTTTGGCTTTTTGGGTCACACCCGGCACTGCACAGGGGTTACTCCTGGCTCTGCACTTAGGAATTACTCCTGGTGGTGCTCAGGGGAACATATGGGATGCTGGGAATCGAACCTGGGTCGGCCACATGCAAGGCAAACGCCCTACTGCTGTGCTATCGCTCCAGCCCCCCTAGCAGTATTTGAGGCCCATATGGGATGCCGGGGATTGAAACTGGATTGGCCACGTGCGAGGCAAGCATGGCCCAAGTTCTTATCTTTTAAAAAGTCTAGATGGCCAAAACATTTTTTTCCAAATTAGTCAGAGTCACCCTGGACAAGGAATGGGCATTCTCAGCCCCCAATGGTCCTGTGAAACCCCCACACCCTGCTACCGATCAGGCTTGCACATAGACTCCGGAGCAGAACAAAGACACCGTAGCAACTCCTAAATCTTGAGAACTGACGACAGCTCTAAGTGCAAAGGCAAAGCCTGTGAGCTATGATGAACATAAAAGTAAATGATACTTCTCAATCCATGAGCAAAGGTAATTGATTTATGTGGAAATAATTTCCTACTCCCCAGGGCTGAGAGTCTGGAGCAGAACCAGGCGCAGGGCAGGGGCTATCAGCTTTTAGTATTAATATTTCTAGCAATGTTGCATGTGAGCTAAACATGAAATGGAAGAGTAAGGATGCCAGGGCAGCAGGTTTGGTGAGCAAAATCACAACGGTGGTTCCAGAAAACACAACAGGAGCTGGAGCGATAGTACAGAGGGTTGGGAGCTCGCCTTGTGCACGGTGGACTATCCCAGGCACCCCATATGGTTCCCTGAGCTCACCAGGAGTGATCCCTGAACACAGAACCAGGAGTAAGCCCTGAGTACCACTGGGTGTGGCCCCCAAGTGAACCCCTCCCCTCCCAACCAAAAGCACCACAGAAAAGACAAAAGACCAGGAACTGAGTTAGAAGCACTCGCTAATTCCCTTCTCCAGCCCTTTTAGGGACCATGGAAGGCAAAAGGGCCTGGGGGGTGAAACTCCATCAGAATCCCACTCTTCATCCCTCTCTCAAGGAGCTGCCTCCCTGGATGAGCCGTCTCTTCAATTTGTTTTTAACGTTTTCAAATATAAGCTGAACAGCTGAGGGGGAACAGTGAAATTGACCGGAGATTCAGGCTGATGGAATCTGTATCCAGAGAAGCACTGGATTTGGCCCTGGGAAAGCCTTCACATCACAACCTGCCGGTGACAGGTAGCTGGTCACTTACCCAGTCATTCTTTTATGGCTGACCCTGGGCCTTGGCTGATATCAGCTAATGGAATCATCATAGCAGCTGCCGAGGGTGGGGATCATTCCACAGATGGAGAGACTGAGGCTCAGAGAGTTTAAATACTGAGTCGGCAGCCTGTCTCACTAAGTGCGGATGATTTCACTGCACCAGGCAGTCCCCTGGGATCTAAATTTCTCTGGGGATGGCCTGGGATCCCGAGCAAATAATTGTTGGGGATCACAATTTAATGGGGAGGGACTGTGGCTGGGAGAGGGGGCAGCCCCGCCCAGGCCGTCATGTGTGGGGAGACCGCAGCTCCTTCTCAGCCAGCCCCAGTCGTGACTCTACAAGCAGCCCTACTTCTGACTACCAGAGATAAATGCATGCTGAGCAGAAAGAAAATAAAAATCGTTTGTAATCCTACCGTGCAGCCTTCCAGTTCTTGTTTGGATCCACGCAAGTGTATAAATACACATTCCAATTTAGTCATGTGTGCACGGAGCCGGCTATTTTGGAATTTATTCTTTTTTGAGGGAAAATACTTCGTGAGGGCCGGGGAGGGTGGGCAAAGGGTTGAGCGTGTGCTTTGCATGACAGGAGCCCCGGGTTCAAGCCCTGCCCCAACATGACCCCCAGTACCACCCGGAGCCAGTCCTGACCACCATGCCGGACTGTCCTGGAGCATTTCCCCTGGGCTCTGTGACCCCAGAACAACCCCAGGCACCAACCCAGAGCCTCAAGCATGCAGGCTGTGCATTCTGCCACTCAGCCATAGGCCCAGCCCTGCAAGCATGTCCCATGCAGTATTACCCTACACATATATGTTTAATATTGGCTATAGTTTTTTGGAAGGGGATCACACCTGGCAATACACAGGGGTTACTCCTTGTTCTGCACTCAGGAATCACTCTTGGCAGTGCTCAGAGGACCATATGGGATGCTGGGAATCGAACCTGGGTTGGCCGCGTGCAAGGCAAACGCCCTACCCGCTGTGCTATTGCTCCAGCCCCAATATTGGCTGTAGTTTTAAAAGCTTCACAATATCACCTTCCCTGATCATCAGGAGAGATGGCGAGATCTCTTTTTTTTGTCTTTTTGGATCACACCTGGTGGTGCTCAGGGGTTACTCCTGGCTCTGCACTCAGGAATTACTCCTGGCAGTGCTCGGGGGTCCATATGGGATGCCAGGAATTGAACCCGGGTTGGCCGTGTGCAAGGCAAACGCTCTACCCACTGTGCTATCGCTCCAACCCATGGCCTGATCTCTTGCCAAGTGTGAGACAGTACAGGGCGCCAGGGGTACAGCTCCTGACACACCAGATGATGACAGTGCAGGCAGCAACGTGGACTGGAAAAGGGCGAGCTCCTAATCACTCGACAAGGACCAACAGACTCTGGATTCGTGCCCCCTGTGACCTCCCCGAGCCCTCCTTACCTGGACTGGCATAGCCCAGAGGTTTGGGCACAGAAAGAAAAACCACATGAGCTGGTTGGTGTCGATGGCAACCAGGTTACAGATCTGGCCGGCGGTCATCTCGCCCATGGATAGGTTGGAAGTGGACAAATGCATAATCTTATTATAAATCTTGGTCTGGAAATGAGAGAGATGTTTTTATACTCATCACCTGTCCTCAGGACGCGGGGCACCGTGTGTCTACACTGTGCCCAGGCTTCCAGGCTTTTCTTCATGGGCCCCCTGAGGAAAGCTCTGTAAGGGGGTGCTGTGTGACTCTTCCAGCCCTACACACAAGGAAACAAACGCTCTGGGAGGTAAAGAGCAGACAGACTTTATGTCTGTCTTTCTATGTCTGTCTCTCTGTTTCTAGATTGCACTCATCTGTGGAATATAAGATAATAGAGTAGGAGACTAATACCCAAGAATAGTAGTATATAATACCAGGAGGTTGGCTCCATGGCTTAGAAGCTGGCCTCACATGCTGGGGGAAAGACAGCCCGAATAGAGAAGGGAACACCAAGTAAAATGTGGTTGGAGATCCCGCGCGGGAAGGGAGATGCGTGCTGTGCTGAAAGTAGACTAGAGACTGAACATGATGGCCACTTAATACCCCTATCGCAAACCACAACACTCAAAAGGAGAGAGAGAACAAAATGGAATACCCTGCCACAGAGGTGGGGTGGGGTGGGGGGGAGGACAGGATTGGAGTGTGGGAGGGATACTGGGTTCATTGGTGGTGGAGAATGGACACGGGTGGAGGGATGGATTCTCGAACTTTGTATGAGGGAAACACAAGCACGAAAATGGGTAAATTTGTAACTGTACCCTCACGGTGACTCACTAATTGAAAAAATAAATTAATTAAAAAAAGAGAGAGCAGACAGAGGGAGTCAGAGAGGCAAAGTTTCAAGGAGGGGTGCAGGGGGGGGCAAGGCAAGCAACACCCTTGCTGGATAAACCTCTCTCTCTTTCTCTCTCAACTCAATTAGCTCATAAATTTCTCTTTTTTTTTTCTTTTTTGGGTCATACCCGGCGATGCACGGAGGTTTTTCCTGGCTCTGCATTCAGGAATTACTTCTGGTGGTGCTCAGGGGACCATATGGGATGCTGGGGATTGAACCCGGGTCAGCCGCGTGCAAGGCAAACACCCTACCGGCTGTGCTATCGCTCCAGTCCCTAGCTCATAAATCTTACAAGCAGACCTTCATGTCCAGCTGTATTCTAGATTTGCCAGACGCCAGGGGAGACTACATCTCAGAGCCACGGAAGTGATGAACTGGGACGAGCCTTCTGTTCCAAAGCGACTGTTTACAACCAGGGAGTGGGGAAGTTCTGGGGCCAAGGCCAGCTTAATGGAGCCTTGAAACAAAATAAGGGCTCAGCTTGTGACCGAGTTATGAACATCAGTCAGCCCCAGTGCGGCCCTCTCCTGATGCCTGAGGGCAGGCAAGATCAGATAGAGCAAGGGCCTCTCCTGAGGTCTGACGCTAAAAGCACTGCTTGTGCAGAGATTCTGTCTCCAGAAAGATGGTAACTTTCAGCTCCATGCTCTCCAACAAGAAAAAAATAATTCTTGTTTTAAATATCCAAGGGATGTCAGCTCTTTTGGGAGGTGAGCGGCATACCTGGTGTTGTTCAGGGCTTACTCCTAGCTCTGCACTCAGGGATCACTCCCGGTGGAATCAGGGGACCAGATGGGATGCCAAGGATCTAACCGGGTCAGCAAGGCAAGCACCCTACCCGCTGTGTTATCACTACGGTCCCTGGGATGCCAACTCCTAAGTGAAATTCGACCATGTGTTCTGTCGTAAGGTGATTCTCGACCCTTAATCTATCCTTTTCGTAAGGCCAGGCTTTCCTGGGGCTCAGGTTTGCTTACAGCGTGAGCTGATTCTAAGCCTCTCCGTGACTTGATATATACCATGGGACGGTTTAGAATAATTGCAATGACTTCCTTGAGACAAGTCGAAGCACATTCTAAGTTAGGTAAAATCAGTCTCCAAAAAGAAGCAATACTTGTCGTTTCAGTGAAATACGGTTACAGGGTAATTGATCAAATCAAGCATTATGTGAAAAAAGAAGCAGAGGATGCAGGCATACAGCTAATTCAGAGCTGGTACATGCACATAAAAAAAAAACCCTATATATAGTACAGGAATTGTGCCTAATGACTTATGCAAGAACGGTGATTATTCTCAAGCTTATTCTCCTGAAGCTATAGACCTGTACCTATTTTCTGTAAGTCTTCTGAAAGGAAGAGTCCCTTTCTTTCTAATTTGTTTCCATAATTAATGCCAGCATTTCCTTTTTGCGCCACGCAAATTAATCCTTCTTACCAATGCAAAAGATTCACTGACAGTTTGATAAAAAGCAATTACATTGCTAATACATAAAAAAATATTTGACTCTTTTAGCATAATGGGAAAATATTGGGCCTGTGTGATTTATGACATTCAAATAGCAGGGAAATTAAATTACAAAACCATTCAACTAGAAAATTGGCTGTTGCTGGTGGTGGTGTATACCTGCTGTCACGGGAGAGGTCTGGGGGAGGCTGAGATTTTCAGAGAGATTTTCTGGTCGCAGAGACAATTTGGTTCCTACCACCTTGGAAACCTCCATGAATCTTGGATAATCTTGAACTTTCCTGAGCTCTTTCCACCTCTGAATCCCAACGAGTCTGAGTTCATCTTAGACGGTCCCAGCACTTCTAGTCATTCTCATAGGATGCCGTTCCTGTGGACCAACTTTGCTTCCTCAGTGAAACACCAGTGGGTGTGAGCATTTCTGCTACGGGCGGCCATACAGCTTGCACACTATACAACTCCGAGGCTGCCTTTTCGTATAAATGTCACCGAGATAAACTTGGACCCTGGCACTGCTCCCAGCCCAGGCTGTCCCTTTCTCCTTTTAGTCCGTTTTCTGAAAACCTTCTGATCTTGGATCCCAGAGGGACCACTCAATGATTCCGAGGAACATTCTTCAAGAACTCATTTTTTGTTTTAAAAAAAACACACCACACCTTTTGGACCCGGCTGTGGAAGGAGCATGATGGAGGGGCCCGAGGGAGCGCCCTCGGACCCCAAGCAGCCCACTGAACTAATTCCGGCATGGGACCAGAGACCCCAAGGCGTGCTGAAGCTGTGGGACCCGGGCATCCCCCAATTCTTTTAACCTGTCTCTCTCTCAACTCCTCCCTCCTGAGCACAGCGCAGGGGCCGCGGTTTTCCTGAGCGCAAAACGGAGACGCCGAGCCTCTCTCTAGGTTTCTCCATCTTATGAGCACCATAAAAGGGTAAAAGTTTGTAGTGATGTTATTTCTGGTTGTACTTTCCCTGGACTTTATACAGAAACCCAAAACCGCGCGGCCGCGGCAGCGGCCGCGCGACTTAATGTCATCTTAGTATGAGCAATATGTAATGGTTCCTTTCTAATGGGGCGGACTTTTGTGGGAGATCCTAATAGTAAGTCTGTTGCTGAAATATTGAAGGCAATCAAAGGGGTAGCCATCTCACTAGACTGAACTAAGCTATATCCCCACGCCGGCTGAGAAGAAATTTTCTTCTTTCTCGGGAAGAAACGCGGTGTGTCATCAACTACAGTGTGATGTCCATTAAGCAAACAGACCTGGTGGCGTGGGAATGGGATATAAGGGGAAAAATTATGTACAAGGAACAGCGGGACGCTGGTGGAATCTCGAGCCGGAGCCGATACCAGCGCAAGACCTTCGGTTCCAGAGACTGCTTACAGATACTCTACAAGTCTATCAACTAAGCCAGAGCCCCACGCCTGCTGATGACGGGAAATAACCATCCTTTTCGGTTTTTTTTTCCCTTGTCAGGCAGCGTGGAGATTACTAAAACAGGCGTGAACTCGGTGGCGCGGGGCAAGGGGGAAAAAAGAAAAACTATGTAACAAACAGCGGGACTTAATATCTCTATATTCTTAGCAATGGAGAACTATCAAATGCCTCCTTGGCAATAGGACTGCTTTTCTTTTTTGGGGGAAACCCCAACAACGGTAGTGAGTTGTGTGTTGAAACATGGAATGTAATCGAAATAAGGCGTAAACGAAGTGAAACATATCATATGCAAGGGTTGGGACTGGGGAGGTGGGAGGGGGCGGCAGGTATACTGGGGGGGTTGGTGATGGAAGATGGGCACTGGTGAAGTGAAGGGTGTTTGAGAACTGTATAACCGACATAATCCTGAGAACTATGTAACCCTCCACATGGTGATTCAATAAAATTAAAAAAAATAATAATAAATAAAAAAAAATAAAAAAATTAAAAAAAAAATAATAAAAAAATAAAAAAAAAAACACCACATTTTGGGATTTGATAACTTCTGAGAGTTCTACTGCCTTCAGTGGGGAGTGCTGAAACCTGTTAGTTGTCCCTTCTTTTTTTCCCCTTTTCCAAGGAGAATTTTTAGCAGGCACATGTAGATGGTAAGGTTAAAGGCCACACTGTGTAGCCTTTCGAGGGATGACCAGAGGTCAAGTTCTCAGCACCAGGGAGAGCTTGTGCGTTATGGTTTTATTTTAATTTCTTTCATGACCCCCATGTTTTTGCGTTTGTTTTGTTTTGTGTTTTGCAGGGGTTGGGTGGGAGTGATTGGAACCACACGCAGCAGTACTCGGGACTCAGTCCTGGCCCTATGCTCAGGCATCATTCAAGCTAGGTGCAAGGCAGGTGCCTCAACTCCTGTACTATCTCTCCAGAGACCTACATCACGGTTTTTAAAGAAGCACAATTCCCTCCTGTGGCTCCACCTTTCTTCTCACTGACAGGCACTGCCAGAAATAGTGGCAATTTCTAGCATCCTCCTGACTCAGGAGACAAAAGTCACGTGAGAAGGGTGGCAGAGCACCACTGCAGAAAGGGTGATTGTGTAGCAGCCGCACCAGCCCCAACTGAAGATGAAAACAAATTTGTCTTATGTAAACCACCCTCTCCCCGGATGCCCTGCTCTGACAACTGTACCCACCTTCTCGTGGGAACCCTCCCATTTAGACAATCCCCGTCACCACCTTGTCTAAAAGGGGCTCAGAATGCTCCCTCACTTGGCTCATCCTTCCAACCAGCTCTGAGCTGGGAGCCCCCACTGGCAGAAGCATGGTCGAAGGCACCTAGGAGACCCAGTCTCCCACTGTGACCCGGAAGCAGACCTGACCCAGTCTCCCACTGTGACCCGGAGAAGACCCAGTCTTTCACTGTGACCAGAAAATAAACAGCTAAGATGGGTCATAGTGGCTCTCTCGGGATAGTACAATGTTATGGTATGCCATAAACATTTCCTTCCTTCCTTCCTTCCTTCCTTCCTTCCTTCCTTCCTTCCTTCCTTCCTTCCTTCCTTCCTTCCTTCCTTCCTTCCTTCCTCCCCTTCCTTCCTTCCTTCCTTCCTTCCTTCCTTCCTTCCTTCCTTCCTTCCTTCCTTCCTCCCTCCCTTCCTCCCTTCCTTCCTCCCTCCCTTCCTTTCTTCCTTCCTCCCTTCCTTCCTTCCTTCCTTCCTTCCTTCCTTCCTTCCTTCCTTCCTTCCTTCCTTCCTTCCTTCCTTCCTCCCCTTCCTTCCTCCCCTTCCTTCCTTCCTTCCTTCCTTCCTCCCCTTCCTTCCTCCCCTTCCTTCCTTCCTCCCCTTCCTTCCTTCCTTCCTTCCTTCCTCCCCTTCCTTCCTCCCCTTCCTTCCTTCCTCCCCTTCCTTCCTCCCCTTCCTTCCTTCCTTCCTTCCTTCCTTCCTTCCTTCCTTCCTTCCTTCCTTCCTTCCTTCCTTCCTTCCTTCCTTCCTTCCTCCCTCCCTCCCTCCCTCCCTCCCTCCCTTCCTTCCTTCCTCCCCTCCCTCCCTCCCTCCCTCCCTCCCTCCCTCCCTCCCCTCCCTTCCTTCCTTCCTTCCTTCCTTCCTCCCTCCCTCCCTCCCTCCCTCCCTCCCTCCCTCCCTCCCTCCCCTCCCTTCCTTCCTTCCTTCCTTCCTTCCTCCCTCCCTCCCCTCCCTCCCTTCCTTCCTTCCTTCCTTCCTTCCTTCCTTCCTTCCTTCCTTCCTTCCTTCCTTCCTTCCTTCCTTCCTTCCTTCCTTCCTTCCTTCCTTCCTTTCTTCTTTTCCCTTTTTCTTTTGGCACTGGAGAAGACTGGAGGAGGGTCTGAGGAGGATTTTGCACTGCATCTACACCCAGCAGGAAAGAGTTTTGTGTGCTCTATGCATAAGCTCGGTCCCATTCAAGGCTGCACAGTCAGGGCTGGGCAACAAGCATCGCCTTCCCCAGGTGCAGCCCAGGACATCCCCCGCTATCTCACACTGCCATATGGATGGGCATCATTTCAAGGCATGGGGTAAAAGCAGCAAACAAATTCAGAGCAGAATTACTGAGTATCCTTGAGGCGGAATAAGGTCAGTTTTACTATGAAGAGAAGGGGGGGAAATCATGCAAATACCTGTATGGCTCCTCTCAAGTTAATTCCCGTTTCGATGGCCACGTAGTAGGATGCCTGCAGAAATGTCCTTTGCAAGAGGAGGGCGAGGAAGAGCAGCACGGCTAAGACGTAGGCGTTGGCCAGAAATTCTTGGGAGGAGACAAAGTAGACCCCCAGAAACTGTGTCTGTGGGAAAGAGAAATTCGCAGGTGACGGTTACAGCTGGTTAGAAGGCCCGGTTAGTACCTGTCCCTATGCCATTATAGCCTCTACTCTAGGACTCTCCGTGCTTGTCAAGCCTGTGAAACTGCTGATGGATGATGCTTCAAATAAAGCTTTCTCCCGGCCTCAGGGAGGGCAGTCTAGACCAGTGGTTTCAGCCACTGGACTATGGACTGGTGGGAATGTGAAGGTCTCAAGAGGTTGAAAACCTCTGGCTTAGACCCCTCAGACCCCCTCTGAGGGAGAAGAACGGGGCTTAGGCCCAACCTTCGTGCTGGTATGATTTTCAGTATTGTGGCCAGCAGACCCAGAGGCGCTCCCCCTGAATGGAACGAGAATCAGCGGAATGAATCACAGAACAGCCCCGAGCACAGCTGCGAGAGCCAACCTCATGATGCATGGTCTCTGCACACGGGCACGGAACCAGCTCCAGGCTTCGTCCCACACTCCCCAGCAGTCTGCTGTGGCATTATTTGGGAGCAGAAAAGACTAGTGAGAACAGGCCCCTGCAGCGCTCCCAGCTAAGAGATGGGAACTCATCAGCTGGAAAAGTTGGCAAAGATTCCTACCTCCCCTCGCCCCCCCACTGAACTCCTTTCCCCGAGAAGGGTCTTTTTGGCTGCATCTCCGGCCAGATCTCACATGAGATGCAGTGGAGAGAAACAAATATTTGACTCTGTTGCTAATGATACCGGGGACCAACAGCCCGTCTGTTTCCAAATTCAGCATCCCCAGCTCCCGGGAAAACTTTGATCTGGATGAGGTTCATGACTTGCCAGCAGAACCAGAGCAATATTTCCATGAAGCGAGCTCAACCTCTTCCCCTTCAGACTCTGCCCTGAGCCCAGCCAGATATTTGGGAGGCTGTGGGAGCGGCTGCAGGCTGTGGAGGGGAGGGAAGGAGGTGATGGGAAGGCGCCTGAGGCTATGTCCTGCCTGGGGAACAGAGAGTCAAGGTCAGGATTCTAAACCATGTCCTCTTCTTGGGTTAAGAATTACTGGCTCCTGTGGGTAGGCAGGGCTTCCTCCCCACAGACATATTCTTTTTTTTTTTAATTATTATTACAATATAGGGATACTCTCGATAGCACAGCGGGTAGGGCGTTTGCCTTGCATGCAGCTGACCTGGGTTCGATTCCTCTGTCCCTCTCAGAGAGCCCGGCAAGCTACCGAGAATATCCCACTCTCAAGGCAGAGCCTGGCAAGCTACCCGTGCCAAAAACAGTATGCCAAAAACAGTAACAACAAGTCTCACAATGGAGATGTTACTGGTGCCCGCTCAAGCAAATCGATGAACAATGGGATGACAGTGCTACATTGCTATTATAATATAAGCTATATTTTATCTGTTAAAATAATCCAATAAAAATGTTCAGAAACCTTACTCAAAAATCTATCCCTAGTCCAATCTTCTTTAAAATTTATGGAAACTTATATTTCACTTATGTTAATTTTTGGTTATCTTCTTTTCTTGCATCCATTAGATCTTTTTATTTATTTATTATTTTTATTTTTGTTTTTTAATGAGTCACCGTGAGGTACAGTTACAGACTTAGAAACTTTCATGCTTATGTTTCAGTCATACAATGATCAAGTACCCATCCCTCCACCAGTGCCCATTCTCCACCACCAATGTTCCCAGTATCCCTCCCATCACCTCTATCCCATTCCCCCCCCACACCTCTATGGCAGGTGCATTCCCTTACATCCTTGGGTGTTAGTCTCCCATTCCCCATGGACACATTCTTGTCTCTTGGTTCAATGGGCTCTCTAAGTTAGTGAGCACTGCTCGATGGAGCTGTTCCTGCAAACAGCTCTCTCTCCCTTGCTCTGAGGTGTGTATGTGTGTGTGCGTGTGTGTGTAGGGGGGGTGTCAACTCTTTCTTCAGGGAACAGTGGGATGCAGACACAGGGAACAGCCTGAGAGATGGAGGGGGAGGGGGCAGTTGGGCCTCATCTGGTGGTACACAGGGGCTCTCCCTGGCTCTGTGTTCAGCCAGGATTTTGGCAGTGCTCGTAGAGTCCTGTGCAGCACTGGAGGCAGCTTCCTGCGAGGCAAGTGCCTTCACCCCTGCTCTACATCTCTGGTTCTAGGACACTTGCAGATTCTTACTGAAGGCCTGACGATCCAGACCCCACCTGACTTGTCACAATACCCGCAGGAAAGGCAGCGGGAAGAAGGGAGGGAAGTGGGATAGGAGAGAGGCAGGAGGAGCAACGTGGATCCTAAAATCATTCTGTCGGGGAGAGAGCTGAGCTTACAAGGAAGCCAGGGGCAGGGCACAATGCTAGTCTGTGCAGATTCCGCCCTCACAACATCCTCACAAGGAGGGCACCACCCTCAGCCCACCGTCCCTCGGCCGGTTCAAGGTCACAGCTGGTAAGAGAGCACACGGGAACACGACCGTGTGTGACGCCAGCAACGCTTATCGAGGGCCTACACCTCATCCAGACATTTGACCTGGCGTCTCCTAGTCTCCGCCACAAACTTGTGATTGGGAGGGGACCGAACCGCACTGCTTGTCTGGTTCTGGCATGCGGACCTGGGAAGCTCTGGCCCTGTGTTACTTGCATTGAAACTCTCCGACCTTCCTCGCAGACACCTGTCTCTGGACCCGGGAGTCTGTTAGTAGATTTGTTTACTTTTTGTTTTCTCAGCGGCGCTCAGAGCTGACTTCTGGCTCTATGCTCAGAGACACTCCTGCCTGGTGGCACTCGGGGGAACCTTGTGTAGTTGATGGGACCAAATAGGAGTGAATGACATGCAAGGCAAGCACCTGTGCTATCTCTCTAGCTCAGTGTGTTATTTTAAAGCAACAAAGCCTATCCTGGGACTTTGTCACAGAATAAGAAACTTAACAGGGGCTGGAGCAATAGCACAGCAGGTAGGGCGTTTGCCTTGCATGTGGCCAACCTGGGTTCGATTCCCAGTATTCCATATGGTCCCCTGAGCACCGCCAGGAATAATTCCTGAAGGCAGAGCCAGGAGTAATCCCTGTGCATTGCCGGGTGTGACCCAAAAAAGAAAAAAAAAAAGAAACTTAACACCAAGAAAGAGCTGTGTGTGTGGCAGGGGGGCGGGCAGTAGGAGGAGAGTGCAAAAAATCCACAAAAGCTTCCAAACCCCAGAGAATGGTGAGGTCCCTTGGGACGCAGTCCAGTTGTAAGAGCGCGGATGCATTTGAGAAATGTGCCACTGGGTGATTTCATCCTTGTGTAAGTAGGAAAGAGTGCAACAACACCTGCATGGCACCACCCGAGACACACCTGGGCTGCATAGTCCAGGCTCTGAGACCTCCTCGTGTACGTGGACCCTCGCTGGCTGAGAACACCCTAAATGGCATGGGAGTATGCTCCTGGGGCTCCTGCATGATGCACAGAGCTGCGGTGCCCAGGGTCACAGCCCTCAGAAACAGGCGACAGGGCTGGAGGGAGAGGTCAGCGCTGGCCTTGCATGACCAGCTCCTCTGACTCATTGTGCCCTTGTGTAATCTCCTCACCCGCCCAGAGCCTCAGCTGTAAAATGAGCCCGCAAAAGGTATCTACATCAGAGAGTTGTGGTGGGAATTTCATGCCACAGCGCGGCCACCAAAGGTCCAGTAAGCATAAACCCTGGACCGAGGACGGCTTCTGCTGTCTCTGCTGAAGAACGTTTCTCCTCTGGAGCATCAGGCACGGAGGGAGCTGCGTGCTGGGCACCCAGAGGTCAGCCTGGGCAGTTCCTGTCTCAGAGAACTCTAGGTCACACTGGGCAAAGGGATCAGGGGTGCTTGGATGGTGCAGGCATCAGAAATTAGGGGAGTGGAGAGGAGGAACCTTGAGGTCCATCAGTTGGAAGGCTTCCTGGAAGAGGGGACACCTGAGCTGAGTCCTGGCAGCAGGAAAGAGACGAGTAAGGGGAGGGAGGCAGTCCAGGCCAGAGCAGGGACAGGAGCACTGCCACGAGAGCAGCACACATGCTCACAGAATAAAAGCACAGGAATGCACACGGGTCCCAAGTCACCCACGGTGGCGGTCACAAAGGCAGAGGACACAGAGAAAGACAGACCGAGGTGGGGAGGACAAAGAGAAGACACACAGAGAGAACGGAAACTGGCTCCCGGGGGACTCATTCAGAAACACACGCCGCCGCCCCTCCCCCACCCACACACGCGTCCCCACGGTGGGGCAGAGGCTGTGGAGGCTGTGGAGCCCAGCCCATGCTTCCTCCCTCTGCTCAGCTGACAGCCCGCCGCAGCCCTGGCAGGCTGCAGTGCCAGCAGTACTTTATGAATCCAATTTTCTCACCCTCCAGCCAGATCAGCGCCTCCCCTGGCAGGTGACAGATTGCGGGTGGGGGTGGGGCGGGGGGAGATGGGGCTGGAACGAGCCAGAGGAAGGGCTGCAGGGCTGGGGGTGAGGGGGGGCATCCGCCACACCTCTGTCATTAAAGAAGAAAGGTTTGTCCTTGTGGACGCCAAGGGCAGTGTGATAGTGGCCAACTGTGAGCATCCTGGGAGGGAATGCGAGGACAGGACAGGCGGGGAGGAAGCAGTGGGTGTCCGGCTGTGCAGTGCGCAGGGAGAGCTGTGAGTGCTGCCCCACGGGGCTGGGGCACTGCCCTTGCTGTGTTTGTGAAGCGCAGCAGAGCACCTCCCCTCTCCGGCTTAGAGCTGCTGGGGGAAACGGGGGAGGGGGCGGAGGTGGGTGGGTGGGGAGGCAGGGGGATAAACCTAATGGCCTCAATGCGTGACCCCTTTCCCCATTTTCCGGGTCCCGAAGTGCAAAGGAGAATGAAGCCATATCCCGGGCAACGGCGTGATGGCGGGTTCTTGGTGGCTGACACGGGTGGCTATATTTACTTTCAGCCCTCGTTTCTGTGTCTGTGATTTGCTGATTGTATCTGGCTGCGGGGAACAAATATGAAATCCGATAAGGCCCTGCTGCCACTGAGGCAAGGCCATCTGTCTCGGGCTGGGTGTGCTGACAAGTAACTGGGACAAGAACATTCCAACGAGACAGCAGGCAATCCCAGGGCCGGGACAGAAACATAGAGGGAGGAAAGAGACGACGCCGCTCATGTTCAGAGGAACTAAACTTCTAAGTGCTGCCAAGCTGGGCAGAGCTTCAGGGACCCCCCAAGACCACAGCCAGCCATGTGCCAGGGACGTGCTCATGTTCTACCACGAGCGCCCCATACCCCACCCCAGGGCTGCTCCTCTTACATCCTGCTCAGAGAGAATCTTATACGCAGAAAGAAGCAAGTGTGGCCAGTCTGACAAGGGGGCCGGCTCTCGTGACTTCTCCCCGACACGGACAACTGGCTCCATGCTGCTGTGGCAGAGAGTGGGGAATATTCTGGTGATGTCTGAGGTGAGACCAAATTGAAAAGTGACACTCTTTGTGGACAAGAGAAATGGTCCCTTCCTTTCTCATCCTGGGCTGAGTCAATTTTAAAGTGACTAAAACCCACGAAAGATTAAGGCACCAAGAGTCTTGCATTCTTGACTACATAAAAAGTTTGCCTGACTGGGGGCTAGAGCGATAGTACAGCAGGTAGGGCGTTTCCCTCGCATGCAGCTGACCCGGGTTCGATTTCCAGCATCCCATATGGTCCCCTGAGCACTGCTAGGAGTAATTTTTGAGTACATGAGCCAGGAGTAACCCCTGTGCATCACCAGATGTGACCCCCCCAAAAAAAAGTTTGTCTGAGTTAGCCTGGCCAGCTTGTACTCATCTGTCATAGCCCACTGCAAGGAAAGCATCTCTAGGAAGCTGGAGGACCACTGACAGAATTAATTAGTCACTTGCCGTAGTTCTCCTTGTGTTCCTTCCTTCCAAGAATAGTGTTTAACACATCACACAAAAATTATGCAGGCAGGTTTTTCTCTCTTTCCTGGGAGTTCAGAGTCCTTGGACGGAAGTGATGGCTTGATAATAAAAAGAACCCATTTGGCATCACAGCTGTGTGTGCTCGGCTGTACGAGAGACTTGGGGTCAAGTCCCGACCAACACGAACCAGCGGAGCATTCCTGCGGGAGAGTTCATTAGCCTTTCTGAGCTCCAAGTTTATGTTCGTAAAAAGGAGGAGAAAATACTTGGCTGACAGACATTAAGGCATGTGCCTTGCCTGTAGATGCAGCCATACCAGAAAAAAAAAAAATTACTCAGCATCCCCACCGGGGTGTGCCCTCCACCAAAACATTTGATTCATAAGAAGATTGGTATGCGAATTATACCTCCATCAAGCTACTAGTAAAAGAAGAAAAAAAGGAATAAAACCCTAACCCTAAAAGATTGACTTGAGGTTTACATGGCAGGCAGACATATATTCACTGTTTCCAAGGTGGCTGATACCTTCTCCCAGGGGGTCAGGAAGGGTGCTGGAAGTTGAAGGAGAGGTAGTAACCTACAGTACAATGGGGGGTGTTTTCTATGTGTTCACTTAAAGAAGTTAGATTTGGAGCTGGAGTGATAGCACAGCGGGTAGGACATTTGCCTTGCACACGGCTGACCTGGGTTCGATTTCCAGCATCCCATATGGTCCCCAAGCACCACCAGGAGTAATTCCTGAGTGCAGAGCCAGGAGTGTCCCTTGTGCATTGCCGAGTGTGACTCCCCCTCCAAAAAAATAGAAGTTAGATTTCCGGTGGGGGTGCAGAATAACTTTTTTTTTCCTAGTGTGCCTGGAGCAATAGCACAGTGGGTAGGGCGTTTGCCTTGCACATGGCCAACCCAGGTTCGATTCCTCTGTCCCTCTTGGAGAGCCTGGCAAGCTACGGAGATTATCTGGCCCACACGGCAGAGCCTGGCAAGCTACCGTGGCATATTTGATATGCCAAAAACAGTAACAACAATTCTCACAATGGAGACTGGTTTCCGCTTGAGCAAATCCATGAACAAAGGGACGACAGTGCTACAGTGTGGCAGAAAAAAAAGGTGTGGCAGGCCACATAAGTGTGGGAACTGAAGTAGTCACTATGTGGCTGTCTTTACAGCCCCCAATCTCCTGTGCCATTGTCTCGATATCCCCCAACTGCACTGACTCTGGCGCACAGTGTGGCTGAATTAAACGTTTGGTGAACAACAGATGAGACAGACTTGGAGCGTCTGAGAGTCCCGACTAGATGCGATCACTGAGTAATTATAGCTCCAGAAAAAAATTAATAGAAACCTCTTGAGGATTAAATAATATCTCCAATTTTGGAGCCCATGAGATGAATAACATTACACAAAGGCATGTCATACATTATTAAGCTCTCTACTTAGTAATTCTCAGCATCACTTTTGTTCTGCTGCTTGTTAAAGATGATTTCTTGCTGAGAAAATAAAACTGAGCCTCATTAATAGAAGTGAGGAGTTTTCTAATTTGTGACACCTAAGTGGCAGCAAGGAAACAGGAGAAATACTACATGTCCACAGACCCCCACCCGGAACCCCGCCCCCCACCCCCAGAATAGATACTGTTGCCCCGAGTGCGGAAAACAAATCTCAGAAAGAATGTCTCTCTTTTCTACAACCAAGTTCAGACTGTAGCATTTTTAGAGCCAGAAAGGCTATTGAAGAGTATGTAGTTCAATGGGTTTCAATTATTCTTATTTTGTTTTGTCTTTGGGTCACACCTGGTGGTGCTTAGGGTTTATTCCTGGCAGGCTCGGGGAACTATATGGGGATGCTGGGGATCAAATCCAGGTCAACTGTGTGCAAGGCAAGTGCCCTCCCTGCTGTCCTCTCTCTCTGGGCCCTCAATTATTTTCATGAACTGGAAACTTTCTGCCACATCATTATTTGGCATTGCGAGGAGCCGGTCCAGGCACAATGATGAGGAGTGGCCCTCTGCAGTGCTCGGGGGTACTCTGCAGTACGAGGGATCCAATCTATGCCTTTTGCATACAAAACATGCGCTCCAGTGACCAGAGAGATGGTATAGCACATAAGGTACTTCTGGGCCTTGCACATAGCCAGCTGGGGTTAAATTCCCCACTTAATCCCCAGCACCCCATAGGGTTCCCCCCACAAACCCTGCCGGTATTAATCCCTGAGCTCAGGAGTAAGCCCTGAGCACAGTCAGGTGTGGCCCCAAAAGAGACGCAAGCAAAACACTCACACACTCCAGCCCTTTGGGCTATGCCCCTGGTCCCTTACGGATTTTTTTTTTTTTTTTTTTGCTTTTTGGGTCACACCTGGCAATGCACAGGAGTTACTCCTTGCTCTGCACTCAGGAATCACCCCTGGCGGTGCTCAGAGGACCATATGGGATGCTGGGAATCGAACCCGGGTTGGCCTCATGCAAGGCAAACGCCCTACCCGCTGTGCTATCACTCCAGCCCCTCCTTGCGGATTTTTGATGAGAAATCCCAGCGTACTAGTAAAACCAAGGCAGCTCTAGATCAAACCTAGAGGGATAATTAGTACCCCACATGAGTTGTCCCAGTCCCTGGGTCCTCAAAAAACAGTCCCCACGAGCCCCTGCAGAACCACAGGTGCCAAGACTTCTCAGCATGGGGAGGCCAGCTCCCTGGCAAGTGAGTCCCCTGAGATGATATGAACCGAAAGGTCACAGCAGGAGCTGCGGACACCGGCTGGTTCCTGCAGCTCCCAGGTGACTGACACTGCGCAGTGCAGGGCGGGGGCCGGAGGGTGGGTACCACGGGTGCCATCAGTCCTGAGGGGCATTTCTGACAACCAGGGGCTCAGTGAGCACTTCTGAGGGAGACTCCTGCTGGTCGGGGGGGGGGGCTCTGCGCAGGAGCCCAGCTCACACCTGCTGGCCGCCCCTCCCCAGCGAGGCCTTACCTGGGGCTGGAAGACGTGGTTCTCCTTCCCCAGGTGGTCCACGATCCCGAAGATGCACAGGGGCCCGGCGAAGCCCAGCAGGTCAGCCAGGATGCGGAAAGTGCTGCTGAGGACCAGGCGTCTCCCGAAGGCATGGCACAGTGCCCGCCAGATGGCCCGGGCACCCTGCATGCTCTGCGAGTCCTTCCGCTGCCCAGGGAGACCCAAGGCCAGGTGAGGGGGGCTGAGCGTCCCTTCCCAGGGCCACTCTTCACCCCTGCCCCCGCCAAGGAAGCCCCCTGCTCCCTCAAGAAACCCGGGGACCACATCTGCTGCAAACAACTGACCTCGGGGAGAAAAGTCATGGCAACACCCAGGACACCCTTGGGGGGCCCTATCACTGCTCTTGGGGGTTACCTGGGGGAAACTGAGGCCAGGTGATAAGTTAAGGCCGCAGAAGCCATCAGAGGAAGAAAGCACTGTAAGGAGGTGGTCAGCGCATGGTCACCTGCCCCAGCAGCTGTCTGTTCCCCTGCTCTCTCCACATCAAAGCAGAGGCAGCACAGGACACTGGGCAAGGAGGGAGGTGACCAGCTGTGCCACCTCTCAGCTCGAGGCCAGCCTGGGCTGCTCACAGGCTGTCTTTGGGCCTCAACTCCTCTGAGTGCAATGGGGTTTCCCTTGCCTCAGTTAGCTTAAGACAGGGGACTAAAGTCCCTGTTGTTTTTTTTTTTTAATTTTATTTTGTTTCTTTTTGGGTCACACCGGCATTGCACAGTGGTTACTCCTGGCTCTGCACTCAGGAATTACTCCTGGTGGTGCTCAGGGGACCATACGAGATGCTGGGAATTGAACCCGGGTCAGCTGCATGCAAGGAAAACACCCTACCCACTGTGCTATCGATCCAGCCCCTCCCTAAAGTCCCTGTTTGAAAGTGAGCAAACAGCCTCTCTTTTGTATTCCTCGAGTTTCAAAAGGGTGCAGCAAGGGTACCGGGGGCACCCAGGGACTGCCAACCCTCTCTGGACCTCAGTTTCCCCATCTGGACAGAGTTAGGTCAGATGGGCTAAAGTGCAGGGGCTAGTCTAGCTGTGATCGTGTCACGGATCTTCAGTCCTGGGCTTGTGCCTGCTAGGCTGTGGGGTTTGGGGCACGTGTCCTCATCTACAAGGTCCACGTCCCACCCTGCCCCCCCTAGGAGTCAGTCCCCAGATGCCCTCAGAGACTCGCGCCGGTGACCACCCTGACCTCCTGAGCGTCGAAGGCCTCACAGAGCCGCCGGTAGTTGGTGAGGGCCCGCATGGCAATGGGCAGCTTCCCGATGGCGCGGAGGTCGATGGGCTTCCGGTGGGCCGTCTTGATGAAGGCGTTCATCCACCAATAGGTGCCTTTGGACAGCAGGTTCACGAAGGGCTGCAGGAAGCGCACCCCCAGGTCCTGCAGGTCTTCGGGGGGCTTCACCTCCCTCGGGGTCTTGAAGAAGATGTATCTCTGCGGGACCACCAGGAGCGATGAGTACCACAGCAGCATGGCCCTGGGACCCCGTCCCTGACCTCTAACAGCTCGGGGGTGGGAGTGGGGGGGCGTCTTCTGGCCTAGTCCCTAGACAAAGGCCTTTGCTCACCCTTTGGCCACCCACCCCAGGACTTGGGACTTTTCCTTAACATTTTGTTGTTGTTGTTGTTCATGTTGTTTGTGTGGGCAGCACCTGGCTGGGCTTAGGGCTACTCCTGGCTCTGTGTTCGGGGGTCACTCCTGGTGGGGCTCAGGGTTGGTGATGCCAGGGATGGAACTCTGGGTTGGCCATGGGCAGGCAAGTGCCCTACCCACTGTACTATCTCTCCAGCCCCTGGAGTCTTGTCTTTTCTTTTCTTTTTTTATTTATTTAATTTTTAAAAAATGAATCACTGAGATACAGTTACAGATTTATAAACTTTCGTGATTACATTTCAGTCATACAATGATCAAGTACCCATCCCTCCACCAGTGCCCATTCTCCACCACCAATGTTCCCAGTATCCCCCCCACCCCCCGCCACCCCCACCATCTCCTCCATCCCCACCCCCCTCCTCTGTGGCAGGCACATTCCCTTTCACTCTCCCTCTCCTTTGGGGAGTTGTGGTTTGCAATACGGATACTAAGTGGCCATCATGTGTGTCCATAGTCTACTTTCAGCACCCATCTCCCATCCTGAGCTGTCCAAGCGTCCTTTACTTGATGGTCCCTTCTCTATCTGAGCTGCCTTTTCCCCCAGCATGTGAGGCCGGCTCCTGGAATCTTTCCTTGAGCTCTCCTCTGAATCCCTGGGCCGGGGCAAAGTAGAATCTACCCCCGAGACTGGCCTCTCTGCAGCTCCCAGCAGGGTCAGCAGAGCGCGGAGCCAGGTGGGCTTGAATTTCAGTGCTGCCTCTCGCACAGACTAGCATGGATGGTGGCGGTGCATGGGGTTCCCCACCAGCCTGCTCCAAACAGGAGGTGGGGCATACGGCACAGGGCCGTGTGCGGATGAGTTCAGGTAGGAGCGTAGGCGGCTCTGTACCCTGCCAGTCACTAAGGAAAGGCAGAGGAGTCCAGGAAATGCCAATGAAAGCCCAGACTGCACCCGCACTGGGGCTGCCCAAATTAGAAATAGTGGAGGGGGCGGGGGCAGGGGAGTTTCTTACTCACTGCCCGAGATTACAGCCTGGATGGAGAGTGACAAGCCCCATCTCCCCTCATGCAAAAAACACCACCTCTCCCCCCAGCAACTCTGCACCTTTGAGTCTCAGGGAAAGGAAGAGAAGCAATACACAGAAAGGCTGTGGATGCACCATTCGTGGTGAAGGCAAAAACTTGGCAATAAAACCCCCGAATGTCCATCATGAGGGTCACGGCAGAATAAACACAGCCACATGATAAATATTTTGTGGCCATTAGGAAAACTCAATTAGTTCAGTCACACCAGAGGGCAGCCCAGAAGAGAAACAAGCCGCAGGAAACTGTGTATAATATGATTTCATTTTTAGAAAATGAATATTGGGCAGGAATGCTTCTACACTTTGCAGCTTGTTTATCCTTTGCATGTTTATACAGAGGGTAGGGCACTTGCCTTGTAGCCACCCCGATGACCCCAGTTCCATCACCGGCACCATATATGGTCCTCTCAGGATTACTAAAAGAGACCCCTGAGCACAGAGCCAGGAGTAGCCCCCCCCCCCCAACTGCAGATGAGTTGAGGCACGAGTGCAGACAGCTCTGTACTCTGCAAGTCACTAAGTAACCCCCCTAAGGAACCTTGGATACATACAAATGTGTGCTATCATATTGATAAAAATCTGGGTTCCCCAGGGAAGGTGAGAGATGTGTGTATAGAACTCAGCAAAGGGGGCAAGCTAAAAAGGCAAGAGATTAAGACAAAAGGCAGATGGCCCTTTTCATTGAAGCAGGTGTGCAAGTGACCAGTAAACTCAAACAAGAACAACCTTCCCTTCCCTGGAACGCACAGAAGCCTGGACCCGAAGCACATGTCCGCAGGATGAAGTCCGGAGTCCTTCACCCGGAGTCCTTCATCCATCCTGTCACCTCCTCTCTCCCCGGGGATGCAGAGGGCAGCCGGGTCAGAGAGACTTCTCCTGAGACACCTCCCCGAGCCTCAGTTTCCCTCTGGGGCACGGCTAGGAAGCAGGGAGCAGGGCACAGTGCTGCCTTACCCGCACCCTGATGACGTTGAGCTCCACCAGCAGCAGCATCCCGTAGAGGAGCACCAGCAGCCCGGTGAGGCAGAAGCGCAGCTGCGAGAAGCCGATGGCGTGGTCGTAGAACTTGACAAACTTGATGGTCTTGGTGATGAAGGCCAGAGTCCAGTAGACGAGCAGGGCTGCGGAGGAGAGAGAGCAGGGTGCATGTCTGTGTGTGTGTGTGTGTGTGTGTGTGTGAGAGACAGAGAGACAGAGAGACAGAGAGACAGAGAGAGACAGAGAGAGAGGAGAGAGAGAGAGTGCGTGTGTGTGTGTGTGTGTGTGTGTGTGTGTGTGTGTGTGTATGTGTGTATGCTTGGGCCAGGATGTGGGAAGGCAGGGAGGAATGGGGCCGGGCATGGGATAGGTGTGCCCAACAGGAGGGCACCTTTTGAGCCGATGCATGCACAGGCAAACATGTTAAAAACACAAATGATCTGGGGTTGGGACGACCGTACAGCGGGTAGCACTTTTGCCTTGCATGCAGCAGACCCAGGTTTGATCCCCAGCATCCCATTGGTCCTCCAAGTCCACCAGAAGTGATGCCAGGAGTGATCTCTGAGCACAGAGCCTCTAGGAATAATCCCTAGGCATTTCCAGGTATGCCCCCCCCCAAAAAAAAAAACAATATAATGAAGGGAAATAATGGGGAAACAGGGGTCAGGGCCTCGGGTCAATGTGAGAGTGGTATAGCTACATAGACTCAGCAACACTGATGACAACACGAAATCCAAACTACAACCACCAAACTTTAAAATGTGCCTGTCAGGGTGGCAGACTAGGGGGTGGGGTGGGAGGGAACTAGGGAACAATGTGGAGGGAAGCTGACCCTGGTGGCGGGATTGGTACTAGACCACTGTATGTCTAAAACTCAACTATCAGCAACTTTGTAAATCAAGGTTCTTAAATAAAATTTTTAAATTTTAATCAAGAAGATTTAACATATTCCAGCTCTGTGCCCAGTAAGTCCTTCAGGGAATCATCTCACTTACTCCTTACATAACTTATGGTCACTTAACTCCTTACATAACTTTATGAGGGAAGTGGCATAGTTGCCCCAAGTTACCCGACCAGAGAGGTTGGGTAACTGACCTGAGGTCACGCAGCAGGTTCTGTCACACAGTGATAACCTCACCCTTCCTACTGACTTCCTTTTGGGATTCTCAAGCTGAGAGTTTTTAAAAAATTATTTTTATGGTTTGGGGACCATACCTGGTGATGCTCAAGGGCTACTCCTGGCTCTGCACTCAGGAATCACTCTTGGCAATGCTCGGTGGCGGGGGCTGGGGGAGTAGGTCCATATGAGGTGCCGGGGATTGAACCAGGTCAGCTGCATGCCAGGTAAGTGCCCTTCCCACGGTACTATTGCTCCAACCCAAGCAGATGACCTTTAACCCAACTCATTCATTCGACAAAGAAATTGAGGTCCAGAGAGGGAGGGTGACCTTCCCAAGCTCCCTATAGACTGTCCTAAATCGAGGGCCAGTGTCTAGGCCCCTGCCCACAGCTCCCCTCCGCCCCCACCACCACACACCCCTAGTCCGGTGCCCATGATGATGCTCTTCAGGGAGCCTGGGGTGGCTCACAAAACAGGAATCCCAGTCCGGAGAGGTAGCGAGCAAAACGGTCAGGAGTACCCGGGGTCACAGCTCAGGCTCAGTAGCCACGTGGTGTTGGGTGGCTGATTTCATCCACCTCGGCATAGACCAGCGAGTACGTCCTCGAAGGCCACGTGAGCACGGTGTGGAGAGCACAGCCCAGTGAGTGTGCAGTGAACGCTCACTGGATCTAAGCTGATATTTCTATCTCCTAAAAAACGGTGTTTGGGGGTCATGCAACCCCTGGGTGGGGGGCTGCTCCAGGTTCTGTGCTCAGGGGTCTGTCCTGGAGGCTCCTGGAGGACCGTGCAGTGCTGGGGTTTGAAGTCAGCCACTGAGTTATTTCTGCAGCCCTGTCAACGTGTTCCTTATCTTTTGGTTTCCAACCGGGGCCCATAAGCACGCGTGGATTCTCTCCTCTGGTCCTCTAACCATCGCTCCTGCCCTGACGTCTGTTGGTGGCTACAGATCCCCCTCACAGAGCCAGGACCAGGTGCAGATAAATAAAGGCCGCTGAACTTCCCTGGAGTCCCCTTATGCTTTTCTGCTACCAACGCACAGGATGAGGTTCAAATTCGTCCACTGAGACTGGCCTCAGGTCTCCAGGTCACCAGAAAGGAGGCCAATCACTTGCCTCCGATACCTACACCCCGTCTCCCCACATACCCCAGCATCAGAAGCTGTTTGTTCCTTTGTGAGTGGGGCAGGGGGGGGGGGCAAGGCTTGCAAACGTGCCTCATGCTGGTCTTGCCTCTCCTCCTTACCAGATACAGTCTGATGTGACGGTTGTAACTACCCTCTGACTTAGGCAAGGACTGACTGTTCCCGTCCAGATGTGGAAACCGAGGGAGGGTCAGGGCACCTCAGCTCCTGCCCGAGGTTACATAGGGAGTTGGCAGTGAGGAATAAGCCCAAGGATTATCTCTAGTCATAGTCTCCAGTGCGAATCCTCAGCCTATTGCCACACCACACACACACACACACACACACACACACACACACACACACACACACACACACACACACACACACCGGAAGCAGCAGAGGCAAGAGCTTAGTGCTGAACTGAGAGGAGAGGAAAAGGCCAGGAACTCAGCACAGGGTCTGGTGGGCATCTGCACTGGCATGACCCTGGCTATCTCCCTCCCCTCCCCCATTTCCCACCTCTGACCCAGTTTACCTGTTGACCATCTTGATTCCATTCCCTTCTCCCCCCTCGGTGGCAGCCTGGCTCCAAGCCCCCAGCTGCTCTCCCCTAGACAACCTGGATCCTCCTCACGCCTTCCTCTATCCCCTCTGGCCCACCGCCAAGCTAGACTCTAGAAAGCAATGGAGACAACCAAAGATGATCTCCGTGCACTCCAGCTCACAGCGGCCTGATGCATAACTAAAGGGTGGAAGCTCTCCATGCATCCACCAAAGGATGACAGATAACCACCTGGGGTTCATAGAGGCCACCTATAAAACATAGGAGTTTGAGCTGTGAGGTTCCATTTATACATGGATTTGGTTTTCAAGAAATACATTGGCTCTCCACAATCTTCTCTTCACTGTTCACAGATTCATCCCACCACAGCCAGTTGCCTGAGTCCTGTGCATGTGGAACTGGGGAGAGAGTGTGTGAGAATATGGACTAGAAGGAACACAGGCTCCGTTGGCCTGGGGCAGGACCTGAAGTCAGTCCCCTGTGGAGACCAAAGAATGACTTTGGTTCATTACGGAGAAAGACAACAGTTATATAAAATACACAAAATGCAAGGGTGCCCTCAACCCACTGTTAATGCAAAGGTCACCTGTGCATACAAAAATAACATTATACAACTTTTTAAAAAGGAGGAATATTTTGGCATAGGTAGGAACATTCTACAACATGGGTGAATCTGAATATATCACGTTGTAGGATATCATTGGTTTGTCCTTTCTCCCTTTGCCACTAGGAGCTTAGGTATATCAGTCACGCCCATCAAGGTGCTCCCGAGTCACTCCCACTCCTTTGTCTATATGTAATCACTTCTATGCTCCCTTCCCCAACTAATTAATCAGCTCTTCCCCTAATTAGACTCTGTTAATTTGTAAAGTCAGACCTTGCTAGGACAGTGAACTTGTATTGTAAGTTAATATTGCCTTGCTCCTCTCCTTATGTCTTTTGAATAGTTTACTTTAAAGCAATGTCCTTTTTGTATGGACAAAGAAAGACAGTTGTTAATATGCTTTGGTAACATGGGATTTAATTGGCTTTGAATATTATTCACTCCCAGGCATCTGCTTTCTCAGCTTAAGCCTCAGCTGCTCTTACTTCCTAGCACCCCCAAAAGCAGGGTCCCGACGAGGGATGGGACAGACCCAGGGTAAGCGGTGAGTTATGTGCTTGCTACCCTGGCATCGAGATGGGCCTGGCCAAAGTGTATAATGCTTAACTATAAGTTAAGAGCTTGGTCATGGACATGTCATGTCATGATCCAAAAGCAACAATGAGACTAGGACCCTGCTAGGGATAGGAAAGACTAATCTGGCCTGAGCACTGTAGTCTGAGATTGAGATGACCCCAGGAGAGCAATTCTATAAGCTTATTGCATCTCTTGCTATGTCCATACAAAATGATTAACATTATAAATGCTTATATGTTAGTTGGACAAGGAGAGGAGAAACACACCCATGGGATTCGGCTCTTGGGTGGGTGTCCTGCTGAAAGAGAATCTGTCCTAGAAGAAGCATCCCCTAAGGGAAAGAACTTTACCCCTATTGATTGTGACCACACCTATGTTGTAAGCCCCAACCCCTCATGCTTGGGGATTTAATTAGGCTGTAAGAGTGGGCTGGGGGCCAGTCCCAGTGCCAGCTCCAGTGTGAGATCTAGAGAAGCTAGATCGAGATCCAGATCCAGAGGAGAAGGAGAATGTAGTAGTACGGGGGTGTGGTGGGGGGAAGAAGCAGAGGGAGAGACGGGAGTGTATAGAGAGGAGACTGGAATAAACTGCAACTGAGACCAACCAGCTTGGCTCCGTTCCTTCCTTCGCCTGCCTCATCATCGCCATCAACCTCCCCAGGGTGGGGGAAGCGGCTAGAGACTACCGAAGGTGGCAGCGCTGCTGCCCTGTGCCCTGTGCCCAGTGCGGTGAGGTGCTCTCCTCCTCGCTCCTCTTTTTTTGTGTTTTTTACACATCACGTGACAATAAATGAGCTGGTCAGCCAGTCACAAATAGGCAAACGTATCTGAGATAGCTGAGTGTAGTCTGACTCGTAGATCTAGAAATGGTATTTTGAGGGGGTTAGTGGCAAGGAGAGAAGAGGAAGTTGTTGATGAATGAGTTCAGGGTTTCAATTTGGGAAAAGATTTTGCAGATAGGTGGGGATGGCCCATCAGTGTGAACGTACTCAATGCCACTGACCTGTGCAATTAAAAGTAGTTAAACTGGGTTGGGGAGAGGGCTGGAGAGTTAGCGAAAGGGCAGAAACAAATCCAATGTATGTGGGAGTCCTGGGTTTGACCCCCAACACCACAGAGCTCCCTGAGCACCAAGCTGGGAACAACCTCCATGCATCAAACCTGGATTAACCCTGAGCATGACTGTCACCCTTCCAAAAAATATATGATTTCATTGGCTTTTGGTTTGTTTGATTTTGGAATCTACCTCCAGTGGTACTCAGAATCTACACTTGGGTCTGTGCTCAGGGATCATAGTTGGGGGTGCTCAGGGAGCGATATATCGTGCCAGGGTCAGCTGTGTGCAAGGCAAGCACCTTACCCTGTTCTATCTCTGGGAACTGGCATTGCTACATGGTATATGTCACTATGCACCCACACGCATACATTCTCAACACCCGTGGCCTGGGGGGGGAGGTCCTGGAGGCCCTGCCTGGTGCAGGCCCCACCTGCCCCCTGCAGCCTTCACGGTCTACTCCCTCTGCTGTTTTTTTCCTTTGACTCAGGGGCTCTGCCTCTGCTCCTTCCGTGGCAAGCATCCCCCTGTCCTATCTTAGTTCCCAACTAAGCCCTCCAGCCCTGGCTCTAACGCGGCTCTCATAAACATCCACCCACTTTGGTGGGACCCCTCCCCACCCACACTTATCTCCGGTGACAACGTGAACTGCATTATGGTTTGCTCTGGACTGTGGGTTCTCTTGCTGGGCTCTGGACTGTGACCACACCTCTAGCCTCCTCGGAGGGCGAGCTGCTCCCCACCTGCTCCCTGCTACTCACTGTCTTCCTGTCCTCCGTTTGTCTGTCCCGGTGCCTTCTTAGGAGCACCCTCCCCTCTCTCCCCTGCTCCACTTTTGCCGGCCTCGCCAGAGGCTCAACCCTGAGCACAGGGAAAGGCGGGAGTTAGTCCCTGCTCGTGGGGGAAGGACAGGCCCCTCCATGAGTGGCAATTTGTGTTGAAGCTAAGAACACTGTGTGCTTTCTGGAGAACGAGAGACATTCGCCAGATGCCTGCGAGAGGGCTGCCGGGGACACCCCCACCGGGCCGGGGTTAATGCGGGGGTTCTCTGCGCGTCAGCAGCTGCAGCAGACGCGTGAGTGGGAAGCTCTCTGGGGTCTAGACTTGGTACTTCCGGATCTCAAGCTGCTGCTCTCCAAGTTCCCCAATGACATTCACATGGGACCAGCCCTGCCGGGTGTGGGGGAGTCACCCCAGCGAGGCTGGTGGAGCCAGCTCCCACCTTACACTAGCAGGGCAGAGCCACGGCTCCACACCCACGTGACACCACCACGGGGCCTGGCTTTGCACAGACTGTTCCACTAGACACTGCGACAGCTAGAAATCAGGCCCGCTTGATGACACACAGCCCGGCCCCAGCCTGACAGGCAGATGGACAGCCCAGGCTTTGGACCCGCAGACCCGGCCCAACTCAGGGGCGGGCCTGGAGCCCGAGGGCTCTGCCAAGACACCCAGCTCCCGAGACTTCATTTCCGGCTCTGCC
Source organism: Sorex araneus (assembly GCF_027595985.1). Taxonomy (NCBI): domain Eukaryota; kingdom Metazoa; phylum Chordata; class Mammalia; order Eulipotyphla; family Soricidae; genus Sorex; species Sorex araneus. Next base: position 119,090,088 of record NC_073307.1, read on the forward strand.
CCATGCCAAACTGAGCTGACCCCTGCCAGGCTCTGAACCTCGTCGAAGCCTCTGTTTCCCCATCTGTAAAGAAGGGTATTAGTGGCACTACCACACAGCACTGCTGAAAGAACTGAGTTAATGCCTCGAACAGGTCGAGGGCTTTGCCTGGCACACAGTAGGTGCTGAACGAGTGTCTGTCACACAGTAGGTGCTGTCATTATTTCTAACCTGAGTTTCAGTGCCCACACCTGAGGCAAGCCAGCGGGACCCCTACGGGGAGCGAGTGAGACCAGGCCTGTGTGAAGCTGAGCGCCCAGCCTGCACACAGCCCCTCCTCCAGGGATGCCCACGGCCAGCACCACTGGCTTCTAATGACTTTTGTTGCTGTTGTTATTATTGAACTACATCTGGCAGTGCTCAGGGCTTACTCCTGGGTCTGTGCTCAGAAATCACTCCTGGCAGTGCTCAGCGGGCCGTATGAGAAGCCGGGGATCGAACCTGGGTCAGCCTCAGGCCGGGCCTTCCCCACTGTCCCACAGCCTTTCCCGCGGCACCATCTCTCCAGCCCCCAGCACCAGTGGTTTCTGCCTGTGTCCCAGACACAGCGGCAGCAGCTCCTCCAGGGTCGCTCCCTGTCGGTGGACCACAGCCCAGGCTGCGGGGGCCTCGCCACAATCACACCTGCCCTTGTGCTTCCCATGCCTATGAGCCTTGGCTGTGTTCCTGCAGGCCCGTCCTCACCCTCCAAGTGCTCACCTGACACTTTCAACTGGACTTCTCAAACCCGAGCCCTCCTCCCTCCTTTGTCCCCTGACCATGTCAGCTGGGAACAACCCCTCTCCTTCTGCCACCTGCTCATGTGGGACGCCCGGACACTGCTTGCACCTTTCTCACCCCCTGACCTGCTCTTTGGCCTTTGCTCCCCTCGCTCAGCCGCCGTGGCTCACGCTGGCCCCCCTCTGTTCCTCTCAGTGGTACCCTCACACACATACCAGCAGAAAGCTTGCCTGCCACGGCCTGCAGCCAGCGGCCAGCCCTCACCCCTGCCACGGAGCTCCATTCCTCTCTGCTCGGCTGCTCCTCTGTCCCCTGTCTTTCCTCTCTCCTCCAGATTGGGCAATTTCACAGGAGCAGGGGGCTTCGCTTCTGCCCTTTCAAACCCTCTGGCACCCAGCGAATCCACAGCACAAGCTGGTGAGGGGCTGGAAAGGGGGTGGAGATGAATGCAGGGAGGCCCATCCCTCCCCAATCCCTCCCCCTTCCTTCCCCCTACCGATCAGCAGCTTAGGGAAGTTGGAGGTCTCGATGTTGTGATAGTAGACCACGGAGGTGACGGCCGCCAGGAACGCCATCCCGGCCGGCATATACAGGTGGAGATGGCGGGACTCGGTGACCCTGGGACAGGACGGGAGGGGAAGAGAGAGAAAGAGGATACAGATGTGCTGTGTAGCCCACAGAGACCAGCCCAGCACCCATCAGAGGGACAGTCGACTCCCTACTCAGACAGCTCTGCTCGGCCCTGCCCCCATGTTCCCTTAACTGAGGGGCACACGGGGCCACATCAGGACACAGGGAGGGCTCACTGCTCCCCTGGGCGGTGGCTTCTCTCCTTGGCTTCCGGCTGACACAGCACAGGGACAGAAGCCAGCCTCAGTGTTCACGGCAGCAAACGGAGCCACTTTCCCGGGGCTGAGCTCAGCCCAGCCCTGGGTCCCTGGGGCAGTGCAGGGACAGCACAGCTCTCAGTGGCAGCCCCCGTGGATGCAAGCCCTGTGAACTGGCATAGACACAGGGGCTGGGCCGGCCAAGCTGTCAGCAATCAATATTGACTGAGTGCTGACCGGATGCCAGGCACTGTTCTGAGCACAGGATGGATGCAAACGCTTCTGATTTACCTAATTCCACAAACGCCTGTAAAGTAGAATGAGACTCCTCCTTTCAGAGGTGAGGTGTCTGGGGCACAGAGGGGCTAAGAGACAAGCTCGAGGTCACTGCTTTCTTGAGGTCACCTGCATCAGCTTGTACCCAGGCCATTTTACTTTCACCAGCTATCATGGGGGAGGTGGGGCGGAGGACTCTGATCTGATGATGAGACCCAGCGGGAGGCAGAGCCAAAAGATAGTACGGCAGTCATCAAACCAATAGGGTTCACGTCCTGACATCACCCAGCATCACTGGGCGTGGCCCTAGAGGCCCCTGTAAAGCCAGGCACCCAAGTATCCCCAACAGCACTCTCAGGCCCTCTCGCTGAACAGACAGCCCGGCGAGTTGGCTGAGAGTCACGGTGTGTGTGGGTGGTGGTATACCTAGTCTCAGGGGAGAGACGGTGATTGGATCACACAGCCAACAATTCCACACCCCTCTGTCAGAGATTGGTCCAGTTCAAGCTAACGGAAAATCTACAGGGGATGATCTTTTGCCCGAGGAAGCGAGAGACAAACGGCATGAGGTCACAGCCCCTGCACTCTGCTGTTCAGCTAAGGAACACGGAGTTTGCTTTCCGTAGGAGGGAGCTAAGGACACAACCACGTCCCGCTGCATTTGCCAATGGCTTCCAAAGTGACACTTGGAGTGGGGCAGCCATCCTGTAACTGTGAGGAAGGGCTTGGTGGGTACACAGAGGACAGTGTTAGGATGTGAGGAGGAGGGTTCCGCGTGCCATCACTGAACTACCAAACCAATAAGAAAATACCACCTTATATTTTTCGTTAAGTGAAACCTCAAACGTGGATGTTCTTTAGGCCTCAATTGTTGAATATTCGTAGCAAAAAAGAAAAAAAGAAAAAATGGGAGAGAGAGATAATAAGTCAGACACTAATGGAAACATTGGAAATCTCCAAGACCAAATCCGTGTCTCTGAACTCCATGAAATGATGTTGAATACGTCTATACTCTCTCCATTTTTTTTTTGGTTTTTGGGTCACACCTAGAGATGCACAGGGGTTACTCCTGGCTCTGCACTCAGGAATTACTCCTGGCGGTGCTCAGGGGACCATATGGGATGCTGGGATTTGAACCTGGGTCGGCCGCGTGCAAGGCAAACGCCCTACCCGCTATGCTATCACTCCAGCCCCTCTCCATTTTTTTTTTTTACACTCCTGCTCTGTACTCAGGGTGCAAGCCAGAGGTGTTTAGCGGACCATATAACAGTGCCAGGATTCAAAGCATAGGTTAGGGTCATAGCCACATAAAAGGCAAATGGCTTAAGCTATCTCTCCAGTGCTCTTGCACATATTTCAAAATGACATCTAAAATCATGTAAGTTTAATTAAACTCACTTTTTTTTGCACAGAAGACAGAAATGACTAATATTATATAAAATTAACTAAAATCATGGCCATAACTGAAATAAATGTTTTATGATGTGACTTGATAGATTTTGATTCTCTTATTTTAATACTATACATTGAATTAGCTAAGAAAGTAGGTACAAGTTTTAGACTTAGACTTTTCCCATGTGTATTTGAGGGCAGGACACATCCTAGTTACATTGTTAAAAGTAGTTTTTCCTCACTAAGGATACCGCTTTCCTGGATGGGAATTCAGAGAAGAGCAGAAACAAATTTGGGGCTTTGCACATACAGAAAGAAAACACAGGGGCTGGAGCAATAGCACAGCGGGTAGGGCGTTTGCTTTGCACGCAGCCGACCCGAGTTCAATTCCCAGCATCCCATATGGTCCCCTGAGCACCGCCAGGAGTAATTACTGAGTGTAGAGCCAGGAGTAACCCCTGTGCATAGCCAGGTGTGACCCAAAAAGCAAAAAAAAAAACAGAGCACTAGAGGAAATTCTCCAGGCGTGTGCATGAAGCACTTAAGGTTCGCCCTAAACTGGACTCCAGTTTGAAGACCATGGCTTCCACCAACCCCCAGGGGTCCCTGCCCCCTAGAGGTCCAGACAGCTCTGGGACCCCATGCCCTAGCGGACTGAGGGGCCACAGGGCAGCAGGGTCTTTGTCTTCTCCTCCTATCTGCTCCCTTCTCGGTCCCCTCCTTCCTGCTTCCCTGCCCAGAGGAAGCCAGCGAAGACACGATGCCAGGCACGCACAGATCCAGTTCTCTGCCAGGGTCAGGGCACACTGTCTACACAGGGCTCTAGCACTCGGTGCCTGAGAGGCTAATTGCACTTAGGTCATCTCCCCGTGGCCCCTTTGGCCACCGAAGTCTAGCCATGAAAAACCCTCACGACGGCCTTTGCACAGGTAGAAGCAGTGAAGCTCAGAAAGGCTATGTGATAGGTGCAAAGCCCCTAGACTGGCATGGAGCACCATGGGAGACCCCCTATACCTTCCCTCTGGGCGGGGCGATTTCCTCCCAGGCTCCCTGAGTAAGCTGGGTGTTTGGACATGAGTACAGCCTGCAGGGTTGGCTCCCCCCAACTCTTCCGTTTGCAGCAGTCAGTCCTGCTGGTTTGGGCGGTGGTGAAGGGAGGGGAGACAGCCTGGTCACCTGCTGGCAGTGTGGGGGCTTCGGCAGCCAGGGGGAGCCCCAAGGCAAGCAGAGAGCCAGAGCTGACTGCCCGAAACAGGGTCACTGGGAATGGGAAGGTTGGGGTGGTGCTCGGGCAGTAGGGAGTGGCTGCGGGGGCTTGCACCCCGGAGAAGGGGTCAGCACAATTCTTATGTGCTTCCTGGGTGAGATGGTGCGGCACCCCCATATGCTGGCACATCCCCCCTTCCTCCAGACCACTGCCATCTCCCCCTGAGTACTGTGCTGGTGACGTCACTTCCCTTCGCTGTACCAAACTCTGACAAAGCCCAAGCCCTCAACCTGGCCTTAGAAGCCTGCTCAGGAGAGAAGAAAAGCATCTGCCACAGAGACAGGCAAGGAGTGGGGTGGGGGTGATGGGAGGGAACCTGGGGGACACCGATGCTGGGAAATGGACACTGGTAGAGGGATGAGTGTTGGAACACTGTATGACTGAAATCCAAGCATGAACAGCTTTGTAAAACATTCATTTAAAAAAAGTGGAAAAAAAATGAAAAAGAAGCAAATGTAAAATAAATGGAATTCCAGGCCACTCTGGGAAAAAAAAAGTGTCCTAGTGACCTTCTGCGCCCGCTTTCCAGACCTCAGGTTCATCCTTCCTCTGGATCCCCACTCCATCACAGTGCTCCTCCCACACCTGCTTTAGTGGGTGATGCCTTTGCGCTCTCTCTCTCCTCACCCCTGCAGCTCCTCCATAGTCAGATCCTTCCAGCCCAGCTCGGCCGCCACCTTCCACCACCACCGTGCAGTCCACCTGCCCCAGCCTCCTCTGCCCTCCCGCCTGGTCTCCGTGCTCCCCCTGTCCTCTGCAGAGCTCACTAACTGTGGGGACTCTGCAGCACTCCGGGTTCTGTGACGACAAACATACATTAATCTTCAGGCTCCAACTCTGAGGCCTTTCGGACACTAAATACCACGTGTCAGTGCCGTGACAGAGTAGAGAGGGGTGTGGATGGGGGAGAAGTGGAGAGTGAGGCTGGAGAAGGAGGCAGGGGGAGGGCTGGTCTGTGAGCACCCCTGAAGCCAGGCTGAGCATCTGGGAATGGATAAACAACTGGGAACCAAGAAAACTTCTCTAGGTGTGATTTTTGACTGCTTTCTCCTTGGTTATTTCGAGGGGAGGGGACTCCAAAGCAGTGCTCGGGGACCACCCAGTCCACCACACACCTGCTGAGGGACCACATGGTGTCAGGAACTGAATTCGGGACTTGCACATGGCAAAACCTGAGCTCTGGTGCTCTGAGGTATCTCCAGGCCCCGGATCAGAGGGATTCTGATTTTTCCTAACTACCGTGGGCTGGAGTATCTTGGTGGCTCTTGAGTTGTTTCCTGGGGTTGGGAATATAAATTGGCATCCCCTGCTGAGGGCAAGCTTAGGTCTTCCCGGTACTTAGCCCTTTGCATAGCGAAGCTGGCACGCAGGAGACACTGGGTTTATTCAACCCACACTCGATTCATTAGATGTTGGTTTCTTAGCGGTTGCAGCCTCAGTACCACAGTTCTGGCGAGCAGAAGGTGGGTGAACTGGGGGTCTCCCTGAGTGCTGCGGAGGGCCCCCGGAAGCTCTCCAAGCGTCACTCACCCATCAGACAGGATGCCCTCTGAGATCTCGCACACCAGGACAAAGAGCAGGATGAAGGTGAGGATCCAGCGGAGGTTGTGCCCGGGGAAGTGGAGCCAGGTGCTGTGGTGGATGTGCACTTTGGAGCTCTGGCTGCCCCATCCTGCAAGGGGAGATGGGAAGAGTCGGGAAGCCTGGCTCTCTGGGATGGGGGTGTGTGAAGCCCAGGAGAATGCTTGGGCACTGGGAGGGTCCACAGGAGGGGGAAAGCACAGCCCCACTGGCACACCTGCACCACGGATGCACGGGTCTGGCCCTAGAACTAAATGTGCACGAAGCATGGACTCATCTCTCTGCCCACTCGAAAGGCAGCCACCCCCCCAGACTGACCTCTTGTGTGACAACTCATCAAATAACAAAACCATTTGGTTGAGAACAGAAATGTAGCCGAGATGATTTTTCCCCCCATCGCATTGGAACATATGTTGCCACTGCTTTCTTCCACATTTCTCATTGTCTTCGTCAGTCACTAGCAACTTTGCCATCGCAGCATCCTCCTCTTTCAAAAGTCGTGACAAAATTTCCTTTCTTTCCCCCAAAGCTACAGATGAATGTTTCAGGCTTGCCTTTAATTTCTCTCTCTCTCTCTCTCTCTCTCTCTCTCTCTCTCTCTCTCTCTCTCTCTCTCTCTCTCTCTCTCTCTCTCTCTCTCTCTCTCTCTCTCTCTCTCTCTCTCTCAGAGTGAATCAACACATTTGGGGGAGGCAAGGCAAGGGATAGACAGACACCTCACGTTGGGGACAGAGAGCCCCATCTCGGGATATTCCAGACCTTGAAGAGAGACGCAGGGGGAGCGCCGGGTGCAGGGGCCTCCCGGATGGTCCCAGAGGCAGCGGGGTCCCACTCTCGCAGACTGCCACCGGCTTCCAAGCACCGGCGCTGGGGGCCGCCAGCGAGGCAGCATCGGGGAGTTGGTGCTCAGTCCCTGCCTGGGAAGTTGCGTTTTGGAGACGCGCGCCGCTGGGGCGGCAGCGGAAGGGGGGAGGGGGATGCGTTTCCAAGTTTGGGCTGGGAGGGGGCAGGAGTGCCCCCACATGTCAGAGGCTATTCTCGGGGCAGTGGGGGGCGGGACGGAAGGAGGCAGGGGCGTGCACGGGGTCTTCCTCCAAGCCTCGGAGAAAGCGGGTTGCTCTCTCCTCCCTGGGCCCCGGAGCGGAGCGGTCGACCTGGAGGGTGCCTTGGGGGGAGGGGTGGCCCTACGCAGCGCCACCGCGGGGACAAGTGCGCACAGACGCCCCAGCGTTCCCTTTCTGCATCCCAGCTCCTTCCCGCCGCGGGCAAAACTTGCGTTGGGGCAGGCGGGGGGGTCGGGGGTCAGGTGGGTCCGCGGCGTTGGGGAGGGGCGCGGGTTCCCGGAGAGTCTGGGGTGGGGACTGGAAGCGGGTGCGGGGTGCCGCGAGCAAAACGCACAGCAAGCGGAGCCCGGGAGGCGGGTGGCGGGCCGCCAGGGGACCCGGCGCGCGTCCTCCCGCCGCGCCCGCCCCGCGCCCCGGCTCACCGATGAAGAGGATGGGGAAGGTGATGAAGAGCAGGAAGACGTGCGGCACCACGTTGAGCGCGTCCACGAAGCAGCCGTTGTTGAGGACACCCTGGTCCACCCGGTAGGCGGCCGAGTGGTTCTCGCTGCCGCAGAAGGCCAGGGGCATGGCGGCGCGGGCGCGGGGGCCGCGGGCTCGGCGCGGCGCGGTGCCTCTGTCCCTCCGTCCCCGGCGCGGCGGCCCGAGCCGGCCCGCAGGCCCCCGCCCCCACCCGGCCCGCCCCGGCCCGCCCCGCCGCGCTCCACCTGCCCGGGGACGCGCGGCTAGGGGCCCGCGGCGCGCCTGCGCTGGGGAAGCGGGGGTGGGTGGGCGCGCCCCACTCTGGGTGGGACGGGGCTGGGCGGAGAGGAGAGGAGAGGAGGATGGTGCGCGTGGGTCCCGAGTGGGCGCTGTCGGCCACGCTTAGAGTGTCCTGCCCTGGGGAATATAGAGTTCGGGCTCTTGGTGGCCATATAGTGGAGTTCCAAATGCTCCCCCCTCATTTGGAAGGGACTGGGGCGCTGCTTGGGATATATTCAAAGGTTGTTCCAGGAGCCTGCGAGATAGTACAAGCGGGGCATGCATTGTCTGGCATGCAGCTCTGGTTTGATCCCCCCCCTCCCTTCACTGGCACCCCAGGAGTGATCCGTGAGCACAGAGCCAGGAATAAACCCCGAGCACCGCCAGATGTGGCCCCCACACAAAACGAAAAGTGGTCCCAGATGCGTGACTTGGCAGCCTGTTCAGCGCTTTCACAATACAGTGTCTCCCAGCACTGCTGTTCATTAATAAATTACCCCCATTTTCTGAGTGATGAAACTGAGGGAGGTTACACGAAGGTGCACCCAACCCAGGTCTCCTTGCCAGGGGCAATGCAGGGAGGCCATGCCGTGCCTTACCGTGACCTTGGCTGCTTCCCTTCTCTCAAGCCCTTGGACTTGCATCTATGCCTATTAGTTGAGGGGCACTGGCAGATGACTGGGTACTATGGTCCTGGTCCAAGACTGGAAACGAGGCACTCGTCGGAGTGTACTTGGGGAGAAGTGAAGGAGGGAGTCAGTGGGAAGAGAGAATGTCAGCAGAGGCTGGAGTCCTGGGACCTGGGGAAACTATCAATTTAATGCCTTGCCCATCCTACACGTCTGCAGAGATTCGCACTGGTCGGTGGCCAAGGAAGTTTATATGTTATGAAGAAAGAAAAGTGGGCATAGAGATAGACTTTAGAAGGATTTCTGGATTCGGAGTATGGAGCACTATATATGTTTTCTTGTAAGAAGTGGGTAGCAAGGGAAGATCTTTTCATCCCTTTTCAGTTTCTTGGGATCATTTTGAGACTGTGTCGGAGCTCAAACACTTCCAGGGCACAGCCAGGTCAGGCGTCCACGCTACCTCTAGCCTTGGAGTGGTAGAGTAGAAACAGGCACCAGGGTAGAGGAGGGTTGAGGTAGGCTGAGTCACCCAGAGAAGGCAGGAGCTTAGAGTCTAGACAAGACTGACTTTTGGGGATCTCCCTGAAGTGGCAACATCAGCCAACTTAGCGAGAACTTGGCAGAGAGTGTCCGGCTCCAGCAACAGGAGTCGATGAACCTGGGTGAGTGTGTCTGCGGAGACTGGGCTCATGGTGTCTCTGCAGCCAGTGAGAAAAGCTTGACTCAATGTCCAGTAAAAAGTGGGGAAAAAAACCCTGCGTGTCCCTATGGTCAGAGCCATATTTAACGCAAGTCTTCAGGGCAAGCTTAGCTTGGAAACCACTCTGCCATAGAGACACGTGCAGCGTGTGTATCTGAACTACCTAGCACTGGTTTTGTTTGTTTGGGGGCCACCCCCGACGATGCTCAAGGTTTACTCCTGGCTCTCTACATAGGGATCTCTTTTGGTGGGCTCAGAGAACCAAACAGGGTGCCAGGGATTGAACCTAGGCCAACAATTGTGTGCAAGGCTATTGTGTGTGTATCATATTTCCAACCCGAATGGCACTTGTTCTTATTACATTCACTTTCTATTAGAAAAAAGAGAGAAAAAAAGACAACTAAAGTTCAGAAAGATAAGAGTCTCATTTTTGTTGTTATTCCAAGTGTTTTCTTAATCTTTGCAGTGTTGCCGTTTTGTGTTTTGTAGTTGCCATCTGTTTTCCAATCAGCAATGCTGGTTTTCTTTTTAGTAGAAATAGTGTATTCCTATGATTTATTTTACATTTATTTTAAGGGCCACATCCAGGGGTATATGGGGCGGGGGCATAAGGCCACCTGCCTTGATGCTCTGCCAGCAGGTAGGTCCTGAGAGTGGGGAGAAGAGTGATGCTTCCGAAGACACCAAGGTCACATTCCTGGAGTTCTGGGGGTGGGGGGCACGGTGTACTTGAGATCCAGGGTACTAGGCCTGTGCTCTACTACTTGTACATTTTCTGCAGCTCTAGCATGTTTTTGTTTAGGGGTCACACCTATCTGTGCTCAGGGCTTACTCCTGGCTCCTGCACTCAGGAATGACTCCTGACGGGCACAGGGGACCATATGAGATTTCAGGGATCCCTGTACCTAGAAGCATTGTACAGGGATTCACATGCAGGCCCTTTGGGCTACTTACTCCTATTTTTTTCTGTGGAGGGGCCTCCCAGACAGTGTGCAGGGGCCTGAGTGGAGGTTCCCAGACAAAGAGTCAGGAACACATTTGGGCCCAGAGCCCACTTCAGCTCTCTATCCTCTTGGTCTTAAGAAGTCTTAGGGCTCCGCTGTTAGTTTCTGATTCGGGGACCAAGTGCATGCAACTCTCATAAGAGAGAATTCAAGAGTGAGTGGGAGAGATAAAGGAAAGCCAAGGGATTTTTGAAGAAGGGTATCTGCAGGGGGCCCAGGCTCAGGCAAAACCCCAGAGGAGCAGCACATCTTTGATGCAAAATGCAGACTCCAGTGAGTATGGGCGTGTTTATACACAGAGTTCTCGTTTATACGGTAGAGAAACCAGGTTGGCCATGTGCCAGGCAAAGCGCCCTGCCCGAGGTACTATCTCTTTAGCCTGTACTATCTCTTTAGCCCTCTCCTGTGTGTTTGAAGACAAGGTCCCCCGCCCATCACACACCACTAGCTGTGTGATGTTGCACAAGTGACTGCTCTATATTTTTATTTTCTCATTTCCAAATGGAGGAAATAATAATGTAAATGTGTTTTGTAAGCCAGGAAGATACTCCAGGCTTCTTAATCCCATGGGACCCACAAAAGGGGGTAGGGAATGAACTGAAAATCAATGAGGATTACCTAGTGATCTTCTCCTTTCTCGTCATTCTGCCTGCAGCTGACCCCACACACTTGCCTCTTTTTTTTCAATTTTATTGAAACACCATGAGATAGTTACAAGCTTTCATGTTTGGGTTACAATATCACAATGATCAAACACCCATCCCTCCACCAGTGCACATTCCCCACCACGGATATCCTGGGTATACCCCCCTTTTCCCACCCTCCTCCTGCCTCCATGGCAGACAATATTTCCCATACTCTCTCTCTCTCTACTTTTGGGCATTATGGCTTGCAACACAGACACTGAGAGGTCATCATGTTTGGTCCATTATCTAATTTCAGCATGCATCTCCCATCCCAGCTGGTTCCTCCAGCCACCATTTTCTTAGTTATCCCTTCTCTATTCCATCTGCCTTCTCCCCTCTGCTCATGAAGCAGGCCTCCAGCTATGGGGAAATCCTCCTGGCCCTTGTATCTACTGTCCTTGGGTGTCAGCCTCATGTGATGATATTCTATACTCCACAAATGAGTGCAGTCCTTCTATGTTTGTCCCTCTCTTTCTGACTCATTTCACTTAGCATAATATGCTCCATGTCTATCCATTTATAAGTAAATTTCATGACTTCATCTCTTCTAACAGCTGCATAGTATTCCATTGTGTAGATGTACCAAAGTTTCTTTAACCAGTCATCCGTTTTAGGGCACTCGGGTCGTTTTCAGATTTTGGCAATTATGAACAGACACACTTGCCTCTTCTGGATCATTTGAAGTCAATAAAAAGCTGTGCTCAGCTCAAGCTGACCTAGACCAAACAGACTATTGAGGGCACATTAGCCAAGACGAGGTCGTATTGGGCATCTCTAGACCTTCCCTACAGGTAGCTCTAGCGCAAGGCTCTCAGAAACTGCTTCTGATGGACTGTACTCTTGGAAACGTCTAAAATGCCCATCCTTAGAGGTCTGGTTGCATCACGTGGTCTCCAGAGACTCAAGCAGGTTTATACACAATGGCATGAGAAGATGTTCAGGCGCATCTGTGCTGTATGAAACGTTCGTACCTACAGCAGCAGCACAGATGTTGTCTCTCTGGAGAAGCGCTGGTGCGCAGGCCTCCCAACCGCTGGCAAAGCAGGACGCTCCTTGCTCCCCTTCTCACCACGCCCTGGGCTGGAAGGCCCCAGGGTCTCTGAGCTTAGGTGTTTCCCTGAGAACCCGCAGCTGGCCAGAACGAAAAATTCGGGCTGGATTTCAGGCACCTGCATCTCGTGCTCATCGGGCCACTGGGTGGGTGTGGCCAAGGAAGGCCCTGCCCCCTCGATGTGAGGAGGTGGGGAGAGCTCAGCGGGAGGACTCTGAGCTCCAAAATAATTTTTCCCCAGTGAGTCCTCTAACCATCATTGTCATAATAGTCCTTTCTCTATCCCAAATGTCCTCTCCCCTTTCCCCCCCAGCACTTGAGGCAGGCGTCCAACTGTGGAGCTATCCTCCTGGCCCTTGTCTCTACTGTCCCTGGGTGTTAGTCTCATACTGTTATTTTATATCCCACAAGTGAGTGCAATCCTTCTATGTCTGTCTCTCTTCTTCTGACTCATTTCACTCAGCATGATTCTCCCCATGTCCATCCACTTCTAAGCAAATGCCATGACTTCATTTTCTCTAACAGCTGAAGAGTATTGATTCAATAAGTTAAAAAAAAAATTCTTCCAGCTCTGAAGTTGTTCAAGCCTTAGTATCCTGTTTCTCTGGGTTTAAAGATTTGTTTTTGTTTTTGGCAGAGCTGGGGATGGAAATTCAGGCCTCGTACGTTCCTTAAGGCAAGTGCCCTGCCGCTGAGCCACGTCGTCTCTGAGCAGGGGTGTCTGTGGCCCTGGCAGAGGGCCCACTCAGGATGATGGCGATGATGATGATGATGGCGATGATGGCATAATAAGCCCAACAACCAGCCCTTTCAGTAACCCAAATCTGCTGAGGGCTGATTAAGAATAAACAGATTGGGAAGTCTGGGGCTCTAGCCCTGGGGGTCTAAAGAGTGCTGGGAAGAGACCCCTACTCCTCCCTTCTCCATCTCCTCATCCTCATCACTGGCTGCCAGGCTGTGGCAGGTGCGAAGCAGGTGATGGTTGTTGCGAAGCCCATGTCCACGGTGAGGCTTAGAGGACTGGAGAACTGTTATAAGAGAGTTACAGGGGCTGGAGCTATAGTACAGCGGGTAGGGCGTTTACCTTGCACGCGGCCGACCTGGGTTAGACTCCCAGCATCCCATATGGTTCCTTGAGCACAGCTAGGAGTAATTCATGAGTGCAGAGCCAGGAGTAACCCCTGTGCATTGCCGGGTGTGACCCAAAAAGCAAAAGAGAGAGAGATAGAGAGAGAGAGAGAGAGAGCGCTATAGACAAAACACATTGGCTGGAAACTGGGAGTGATCTCATTTCCCCTTTCCTGGGAATGGAAATGGAATCATTGTCATTCCCTCCTTCCCACTGGGGGGAGAAAAAAAAGAGGAAAAGTAGATTGCACCAGAAAATTCAATCTAAGATTGTTTAGAGGAATGCGCCCCTTTTCCCAGCCCAGATGGACAGACTGAGGATGGACCTCTGAGTCATCACTGCATGGGAGCAGGAACAAGATGAATAATACCCCAGCCCTGCGCTCTTGCCTCACCCCCAATGGGGAAGTGGGGAAGATCTGATATTCCTGCTTTCTGTCAAATTGGTGGGATGGGGGTTTCACATAAAAATTATTATGATTACTTTATTAATCGATAGCGCAGCTGGTAGGGCATTTGCCTTGCACGTGGCTGACCCCGGTTCGATTCCTTTGTCCCTCTCAGAGAGTCTGGCAAGCTACTGAGAGTATCCCACCCACACAGCAGAGCCTGGCAAGCTACCTGTGGCGTATTCGATATGTAACAACAAGTCTCACAATGGAGATGTTGTTGGTGCCCACTCAAGTTAATCGATGAACAATGGAATGACAGTACTACTTTATTGATAAAAATTTATTTGGGGGCTGGAGTGACAGTACAGTGGGTAGGGTGTTTGCCTTGCACAAGGCCAACCCGGATTCGATTCTCAGCATCCTATATTGTCCCCTGAGCAGCACCAGGAGTAATCCCTGAGTGCAAAGCCAGGAGGAACCCCTGTGAATTGCCAGGTATGACACCAAAAGAAAAAGAAATTAAAAAAATATTTGACTACATGGTGATTTGAATCAGTTTTGAAACTATTTTTGATCCAATAACATTTTCTTTTCTAAAAGTAATTATATTTATTTTATTGGCTGGAGTGATAGCACGGCGGGTAGGGTGTTTGCCTTGCATGTGGCCGACCTGGGTTCGATTCCTCCGTCCCTCTCAGAGAGCCCAGCAAGCTACCGAGAGTATCCCACCCAGAAGGCAGAGCCTGGCAAGCTGCCCGTGGTGTATTCGATATGCCAAAAACAGTAACAACAAGTCTCACAATGGAGATGTTACTGGTGCCCTCTCAAGCAAATCGGTGAGCAACAGGATGACAGTGACAGTGGCAGTGACAGTGACAGATTTTATTGGCTGTTGTGCTGTGGTTTACAATATTGTTAATGAAAGTTTCCCATATAAAATTTCAATACTATACCCATCAGTACTTTACCCACTTCCCTCCCCCAAGGACTCAGTGTCCCTCCCTTCAACACCCCCACTGCTGAAATATAAATTAAAGGAAGTTCCTGAGCATTTCCGTTTAGGTCCAGGACCATAGTCCCTACATGATCCAGAAGGCAGCCTGCTCTGCCTGGCCTGATTGCTACACCTTGAGGCCCTTTGAGGCCAAACTCTTCCTTTCAGGTGGGCTTCAGGAGCACCAAGTCCCCAGAACCAAGATTACAAATGGAGCCTTGCCAAACTCTGTGGGGAGGTCAAAATGATATCATCTGCAGTCCACGCAGCAAAAAATTAGAACTCCCCATCTCCCCCTCCCTACAATGGATTTCTTCCTGTTTTAGCTTTATTTTATTATTATTATTAATTAGAGGGTGAGGGTTTGAGACATACCCAGTGATGCTCAGGGACTATTCCTGGCTTCATGCTCAAAAATGACACCTGGCGGTGCTCAGGGTAGTACCAGAGATCGCGTTTGTATTGTCACCACATACAAGACACATACAAGCTCGAGTCCTTACGCTATCTCTCCATTCCACTGCAGATATTTCTAATGTGCTACCAGAAGCACATTGCAATTCAAATGGGTGTGTATATGCTTAATATGAAGCTTGTTGGTGAGCCAGTGTGCCTTTGCAAAGACTATCATTTAATGCAGTATGTGTGGAGAGGGACTTGGAAGTCTTGTTTGTAACCCAAACCTGAAAGCTTGTAACTATCTCAGTGATTCAATAAAATTAAAAAAAGAAAAGAAAAAAATGTCTTGTTTCATGAGCCCTTTGGTGTGCAAGGAAACTTTGCCTTTTCCACTGGAGCTGGAGAAATCAAATGCAATTCTGTTGCTGAATCAGCGGGGAGAAAAGTGGGATGCTCTGTGCTTCCTTAAGCCTCAGGACTCCCACGTCGTTCTGCCTGAGAGTTGTGATATTCCTGATGTGTGTGTGTGTGTGTGTGTGTGTGTGCTCATGTTTCTTTGGTGGAAGGGTCACACCCAGTGATGCTGAAGGGCAATTCCTGGCTTTAGGCTCAAGGGTTTCCTGGCACTTCTCGAACTGTGCAGAGCCAGGGATCAAACCTGGGTCTCCAGTATTCCAAGCATGTTCTCCAGCCTATTGAACAGGGGCCCTAACTCTATGTGGGGAAGGACAAGTGGCTTCTCCCAGAATTGGGGAAATTAACTCACCCAGTTAAGGAGTGCTCAGACCCAGAGCTGTAGAAACTGCCCAGTCAGCTAGTAGGTCATTTCTGAGCACACACCCTGTGCCAATTGTTTCCCATCACATGCAATCAAGTCTTTTGTGTGAGATCCCAGGTGGCCGTGAGAGCTGCCCAGGCTCCCACCATCAGTGAGATGCTCAGCTGGGGACTGGAGAGCTTGGGACTGGTTGCTTCACATCCAGTGGATCTCAAAGTTTGGTCTCAGAGCACTCACAGCGCCAGGAATCTCTTAGAAATGCAATTTCTCTGGCTTACCCCAGACCTGCTCCACTTGAAACTTAAGGAACACAGTTCAGCAATCTGTGTTATCTTAGCAAATCCTCCTGGTTGGCTCTGATACATGCCACGTTAGAGAAGTAGGGCTCGGCACCTTGTTGTCCCCGATAAGGAGTAAGAGGAGAAAACAAATTGTCCCTGCTTGTAGGAACCTGAAAAAAATACGTTTATTTTTTTTAATGCTTAAAGCCTTCATTATGCTGAGGTATGTTCCTTTTATTCCCAATTTATCCTGCCTCTTTATCACTAATGGAAGCTGATTCTTGTTGAATGCTTTTCCAGCATCTATTGTCATGCTTAAGTGATTTTTAGATTTCTTTTTGTGGCTGTGGTGGATTACACAAATTAATTGGTGTATGTTCACCCTCGTTCTTGCATCCCCTGGCCTGAATCCCACTTGCTCATGCTGTATGGATCTCCTGATGTTTTGCTGGAGTTGATTTGCCAAGATTTTGCTTCGGACTTCTGCATACATATTCAATCAGAGATAGCTGTCTATCTTTGGATTACTAATTTTGTGTCCTTTTCTGATGTGGGGTTGGAGTGATGGAGACCTTATTGAATTGTTCGGGATGGTTGTCCTCTCTTCAATTATTTCACATGAATCTGAGTACAAAAAAATGGCAAAAAAACCCCCCAAGACTCACTCCCAGGCTTAGGAAAAGCTGTAGTGGTTGCTAAAGTGAATGGTTGGCGGGGCGGGAGGGGGAGAGGGGTCTTTTGGGTGATGAGGTGACCCTGAATCTTTGGAGGTGGCTGATGAATTCTACACACATATAGAGGAGTTAAACTATGATCCCCCAAATTCCATGGGGTGCTTGCCTTGCATGTGGCTGACCCAGGTTCAATATATGGCACCCCATATATTCCCCCCTGAGTCTCACCAAGAATGCTCCGTGAGTGTAAAGACTGGAGTAAGCCCTGAGCACTGCTAGATGTGGCTTCTCTCTCCCCAAACAATTCCATAAAAAATGTAGAATAGGGGCTGGAGTGATAGCACAGCGGGTAGGGCATTTGCCTTGCATGCAGCCAACCCGGGTTCAATTCCCAGCAACCCACATGGTCCCCCGAGCACTACCAGGAGTAATTCCTGAGTGCAGAGCTAGGAATAACCCCTGAGCTTTGCTGGGTGTGACCCAAAAAGAAAAAAAAAGTAGAATAGTGAAAATCAACTGAAAAAGGTGGGGTCTGTTGTAGAGTTGATTGGGCTCCAGAGGGAGCCCTTTAGAAGCTCTATGGAGAAAGCTGGCTGTGGGGAGGCGGGTACTGGGCTAGTGAAAGGGAGGCTGGGCTGGGAGGGTTTCCTTTGTAGACAGTGTGAAGACAGGGAAACTGCAGGGGAAAACGCCCAGATGCAGTGAGTGAACTGGTAAAGTCTCCATGGCAGAAGGGGCACCGAGACAAGTCTTGGGTGTGTGAGTGGGGTGGGGGAGGGGTGCTCGCTCTGCAGTGCTCACCCTCGGGATTTCCAGCTGAGAGCTCTGCCCTCAGAGTCTGTCCTCCAGATTGGCTACGTTGGCAGCCCCCAGTGGAGAGGCCTTGCGGTGTCAGCCCTGCGTGGAACAGTTGCACTAATAAAGAGCTCCCAGGCCCATCATCCCTCTGTGTGGGTACACCGATAGACTGCCTGCACCTCCATTTTTCAATACTGGGCACAAACGGCAGTTTCTTAAGGAAGTCTACCCTGACCTCCCCTAAGGATAGCCCCCAAGTGGCAGCCCCCTTGTCTCCGAGAGGTCTGTACAGTCCCTGTCACTGCCTTCTCTCTCAATCCCCATCTTGCTGACCACTCCGGGTCTGTCCCTCTGGGCTGGGAGCCACTGGAGGGCTGAAGTAGAGTCGAGGAGCATTGGTTCTGGCCCAGAACAGGTGCCAAGGCTCAATGAATATCTGTTAAAAGAATGAATGGAAGAATTAATGAAGAACCTGGTCAGTGATCGTGTGTGCCTATGAACATTAGTCAGGGGCTGGAGAGATAATATGGCTGCTAGGGAAAGAAGGGGAGGGGAGGGGAGGGGAGGGGAGGGGAGGGTAGGGTAGGGTAGGGGAGGGGAGGGGAGGGGAGGGGAGGGGAGGGAAGGGAAGGGAAGGGAAGGGAAGGGAAGGGAAGGGAAGGGAAGGGAAGGGAAGGGAAGGGAAGGGAAGGGAAGGGAAGGGAAGGGATCAGCTTTGGGTACTAGAGGTGGTCTTGACACCACACAGGAAAACTTCTGACAATGAAGCTTCCAGAGCCAGAAGATGGTGGTGGTGGCAGTGGTGGTGGGCTTCTGTGTTAGCAAGGTTATGCCATGAGATTCAGATATTTGGTGAAGGGAAAAAATGGGAAGGGAAGGGAAGGGAAGGGAAGGGAAGGGAAGGGAAGGGAAGGGAAGGGAAGGGAAGGGAAGGGAAGGGAAGGGAAGGGAAGGGAAGGGAAGGGAAGGGAAGGGAAGGGAAGGGAAGGGAAGGGAAGGGAAGGGAAGGGAAGGGAAGGGAAGGGAAGGGAAGGGAAGGGAAGGGAAGGGAAGGGAAGGGAAGGGAAGGGAAGGGAAGGGAAGGGAAGGGAAGGGAAGGGAAGGGAAGGGAAGGGAAGGGAAGGGAAGGGAAGGGAAGGGGAGGGGACAGATGGGAAGGGACGGATGGGAGGGGATGGATGGGAAGGGAAGGGAGATTAAACACAGTTGTGGTATGGTGCAAATCTCTGAGTAAAAGGTATCCAAGCAGTTGCAGCTGTGTCTCCACCCCACCCTGGAGAGCAGGGTCTTGCTGAGCTCCGTGCACACCATGTTCATGGCATCCTTTTTCACTGCAGCCAATGGCGGCACACGTGCCCCCCCCACTCGCCCCTGTCGCCCTGTGTCCTTGGACAGAGGCAGGGTAAGGAAGGTGTGGTGCAGCCATGCAGCAGAGCAGTACTCGGCCTGGACGGGAGGGACATGCTGACTCACGGACGAGGTCTGCAGACACAATGCCAAGTGGAACAAGTCAGTCCCCCAAAGCCCAGTGTTGCACAGTCCCAGTGACCTGCGGTGCTGGAACAGTCAGACCGGAGACGGGAGCAGGGTGGCGCCAGCAGCTCAGATGCTGAGGGCTCCTGAGCTCTGGGCTTCGTTCCTTATTCTTTTCACCCCCACAAGGCTATGCAACCCCAGACAATCACACGCTGTCGATTTGTTGCTTTCTGGCTCTCTCACCTTCATCCTATTCTTGTTTGACATTTAAAGTTTTGTTTTGGGGCTGGAGCGATAGCACAGCAGGTAGGGCATTTGCCTTGCACGCGGTCAACCTGGGTTCAATTCCCAGCATCTTATATGGTCCCCTGAGCACTGCCAGGAGTAATTCGTGAGCGCAGAGCCAGGAGTAACCCCGGTGCATCGCTGGGTGTGACCCAAAAAGCAAAAATAAAAAAAAAAGTTTTGTTTTGGGGCCTTACTTGGTGTTATTCAGTGGCTACTCCCGCCATGGGCTCTGGCGGTGCTCAGGGGACCATGTGGTGCCAGCGATCGAACTGGTGTTCAGCATGTCTCAGCCAGTTGAGGCACTTTCCCAGCCTCACCCCCAAGTCAAAATGAATCAGAGCAAATCCTCGAGCTTATCTGGAGCTGTTGAAAGGAGGCAGATGCTTCCTTCCGGGCTTCTACCGCCTGGCAGTGCCTCCCACCGGCTTTGGGTACTGGAGGTGGTCTTGGCACCACACAGGAAAGGCCCCTCTGACAATGACGCTTCCAGAGTAGGGCAGAGCCAGGAGATGGTGGGGGTGGGGGCTTCTGTGTCAGCTAGATGATGCCGTGAGACTCAGATATTTGGTCAAACCCACTGGATCTGATACATCTTGACCTATGAAGGTATTTTTTTTTTTTTTATAAAGTGAGCCAACTTTGAATTAAAAAGCTGTTCCCCTCCCGGGGCGGCATGGGGCCATGGCTTAGTTCAGTCTAGAGGCATTTCTGCAAGAAGCCGCTGGGTTCCAAAATTAGTTACTGGGCCTCCGGGATCATGGTCGTTCAGGAGCGGAGGAGGCGTTCATGTGGGGCCGCTCAGGGTCTCGTCTGGGTGGAAAGCAGTGCCGGTTCTGTTCCCCACTCCAAAGCTTTTCTCTCTCAGCCTTTCCTTTCAGAGACAGCAGTGGCGTGGCGACCGCCATCTTTTAGAGCCCACTAAACAGAGGCATGAGCTGGCAGTGATGGGGCCCGTGGGAGATCTCGGGAGTGGGGGGATGGGAGGTATACTGGGGTTCTTGGTGGTGGAACGTGTGCACTGGTGAAGGGATGGGTGTTTGATCATTGTATGACTGAGACTTAAGCCTGTGAGCTTTGTAACTTTTCTCATGGTGATTCAATTAAAAAAAAAAAATCTGTTCCTGCATCCTGTGAGTGGGCTTCATCCAGTCCAAGACCTCAACAGAAAAAAGTTGAAAGTCTCCTGAGGAAGGGGCAACTCTCGTTCTGACTGGAGCTGCCACAGCCGCTCCTGGGGTCTCGGGCCCACCGGCCTGGGCTGCACTTGCATTTCCCCACACGTGTATAGTCTACTTCTTCTTCTTCTTCTTTTTTTTTTTTTTTTTTTAAGATTTTGTTATTGAATCACTGTGAGATAGGTCTTTACAAAGCTGTTCATACTCAGGCTTCAGTCCTACACTGTTCCAATACCCGTCCCTCTACCACTGTATGTTTCCCAGCACCAGTGTCCCCAGGCTCCCTCCCATCACCCATGAGTCAACTTCTTAAACTCTGTTTGTTTCTGTCTGTCTCTCCTCCTTCCCTTTCTTGATCTCTGGCAATTACAGGTGATCAGAACTGATTCCTAGTTTTCTTGGTTGAGCTTCTGGATACAGCCAGACCTGACATCCAGGACTCCTGCCTTTTCACTTGAATGGTCATCTTGAGTCGGGGTATCGACCCTTATAACCCAAAGCAGAAAATTAAAATCCAACTGAGCTCTCTTTTTATGCCAGGCCTAGTGTTCTGTTTCTACAATGGACCTGGGACTCGGAGAATAGACAGCAGTTCATGAGCCATAAGTTGAATGGGGAAAATAGAAATTGTACAGAGCTCAAGGGACCCGAGTGACAGTATAGCAGGTTGGGCATTTGCCTTGCACTTCGCCCACTTGGGTTCAATCCCTGGCATCCCATAGGGTCCCCTGAGCACTGCCAGGGATAATTCCTGAGTGCAGAACCAGGAATCACTCTTGAGCATTGTCGGGTGTGAACCAAAAAGCAAAAATAAATAAATAAATAAATAAAACCAAGAAACTATACAGAGACCAAGAAGTGCATAGCAAGCCCAGGATACTGAAGAGTTTCAGGTGGTTGAGGTGAACGCAGTGATTGGTAAGAGCCTGGGATGGCGAGGATGTCGGGGACCAGGCGATGCAGGGCTCTGAATGGCAGACTGAGAAGTCTGGACTCTTCCTAAGGACAGGAAGTCCCCCCCCCCCCTGCAGAGTTGTAAGAGAGGCAGGCTTTGGCAGGCTCACCCTGCAGCAGCGGCTCAACAAACAGAAAGGCAGAAGCAGAGCCACAATCTTGGACCACTGGGAGCTTCTTCCCGGTGCTTCTGAAATCCTCTCCTCTCCTCCGCTGGAAGCCCAGAGCACAGTGGCTAACGACACCAGCTCCTGGGATGGCCCTGCCAGGCCTACAGCCCAGCTCTGCCTGCTCCTGCCTTGTTCCCCTCAGGCTTGTTTCTGAAGTCTGGCTCCTTTTCCTTCATGAGCACACCACAGTCTCCCTCTGCGGCTTTGTCCTTATGCTGAAAGGGTTGCCCGACTTGTTCAGTACCTGGCCCAGCAAACATCTTGTCATTCGAAGTTTCGCTCCTATTAAGGCCGGCGGGTGTGGCCCCTGTTCCCTCCCTCCGCCTGCTCCAGCCCCACCTGCCTTTCCCAGGGGGCTGCTGAGCCTCCCCCTAGTTCTCACAGACACACAGAGACACACACACACACAGACACAGACACACACAGACACACACAGACACACACACACACACACACATACATGGCTAGCCGGGGGCCCCAGGGAACCAAGAAGGGGTCACTGAAGGGCTGGGAGAAGAAAAAGGGTTTTCGGCTCAGGAAATAGATCCTTATCCAAGTCTGTCTTGGGAATTGGCTGGAAGCGGATGCAAACAAGCTCCCAAGCCCTGCTCAGACCCAAAGGGGCGGTCCTGGTGCCGGCTGCCAGATGTGCCGGTCCTCAGTGCCGGCTGCCAGATGTGGAGGTGAGGGGCGCACAGCCAGGGGAGCAGCTGTGGGAAGCTGTGCCACAGAGATGCAGAAAACGCTACCCGTTCAGCGGCGTCGGGCTGGAGGGGGGGCATCTTTGAGTCTCCTGCTGTTTGCAGGCTTGGCTCTCACTACGTGCTGCTGTAGAAATGGCAGCTCTGTTAGCACTGGAGTGGGGGGGAGCCCTGGAGGAGTCACCCACACCTGGGTGTCAATTTTCCTGAATACCCAGGGAGTAGGGGAAATAGATTCAAAGGCGGCAAAAGGGGTTTGGAAACAGGGTGGGGCACCTGGTGCGCTGGCCCCGCCCAGCTGTCAGTGGCTGGCCTGAGGGGGCTGAGCCGGTGACGAGTGTGGGCACTTCTCGGCCTGCCTTGATGAAGGGTTGCCATGATGGATGCGCAGTCTGGGCCCCTGGAGTGAATCCCCAGGTCTGAGCCCGCTTTCCTGCTGGACTGCAGGACGGCCCCGACGAGCCCTGCACACATTCTCTGCCCCTTCCCCCGGCTCTTCTGGATAATGCCGAGTGCTTTAGGCTCGACGGGGCCTACAGCCCTTTGCCATCCAGGAAGCCCCGGGGATCTGATGAGAGTGGAGAGGGAGTTAGATCTCAGAGTCAAGGGAGCTGGACGGAGTGGGGTCGTGGCCCCAACGGGTCGAGCACAGGCTTAGTGAGCGTGAGACCCTGAGTTCGGTCCCTGGCACTGCTGGTCTCTGAGCACAGCGGGGTGGAGCGCTGATGAGCACCACGGCCCCAGGCCCGAGCACTAGCCTGTCAGGCCCACACCACAGGCAGGTGTGTTGAGCACCACGGGGTGTGGCTCCCGCTACGGCTGGTGCTGCCACTTGTGTTAAGTCACAGGCAAGTGGGAGCCTCTGACGATGCCCACAGAGTCAATGAGTTAAAAAAAAAAAAAAGAAGCTAAAGTTCATTATGGCTTATCTACCCTGCCCAGCCTGAGGTGACCTTATGAGTCAGGACATAAGTCACCCGTGTCCACAGCCTCCCCGTGGTCCCTCCTCCCACCCTGCCCAGTGACACATCTTCCCTGCGCTTCTCCCTCTGACCAGGGCCCCCAAAGTCCTCTTGGTCTCACTCATCAGGTCCCCACAAGCACCGATAAACTCCTTCACTCCGGGTGCCAATAACTAAGAATAGCCAGAGCTGAACTTCAGACGGTGAAATGTCAGGCATGATCTCGCCGAAGGCCTGGGCAGCCGCATCCGTCGGACACAAGAGGACGCAACCAGCCCTGGACAACACATGCTTATTCTTCACTTGTGGGGGGGAGGAGCCTGGTGCCAGCAGCTCAAACCCACGCCGCTGTGGGCAGGGCTGCCCTGCAGAGCCAACGTCGCTGAATGTAGCAGGTCGGGAAGATTGTGTTTGGGGGGTGTCTCTGAGTCCACAGCGGGGCTGGGAGAGCTGCCTCCTGGGTGCACCCATGTGACCCAGCCCACGCCACACCCCTCTGTTACCTTAATCTGCTCTTAATGAAGAAGGGTTGGTGGTAATAATAGAGCCGACCTCGCAGGGGCTATTGAAGGGAGAAGATAAGCACAGGGCTTAGGACGGGGTCTGGCATGTGATCAGAGGCGTCTCCGTCTCGGCTGGGGTCACCAGGGCCCTGGGAGGCCATACTCCATCCAGCCTTTGCATTTGAGGCCGCCCAGAATCCAAGGGTCCCCCTGAGGCCTGGCAACCGGATAGAAGCCTCCTCCTTTTACCTCTGTCTTCAGAGCTGACTTAGGAGCTAGACACAGTGGGGAGCGCATTTGCCTTGCACGCGGCTGATCTGGGTTTGATCCCCGGCATCCCCTAAGGATCCTGAGCACCACCACGAGTAATTCCTGAGTGCAAAGCTAAGAAGTAAGCCCTGATTATCTCTGGGTGTGACCCAAAAAGACTGGAAAAAGAAAAGAAAGGAAAAGAAAAGAAAAGAAAAGAAAAGAAAAGAAAAGAAAAGAAAAGAAAAGAAAAGAAAAGAAAAGAAAAGAAAAGAAAAGAAAAGAAAAGAAAAGAAAAGACACTGGGGCCAGGTGTGTGGTTCGTGGAGCACAGCACATGCCTTGCCAGGGTGAGCCCTGGGTGTGGCCCCTGGCACCAACACCAGCTGGTCCCCGAGCATCCCAGCAAGGTGGCTTTAATGTCCTCTGAGATCAGAACACCCAGCAGTTTGCAACCCCTGTCCCTTCTCCCCCACCCCTCCCCCCCACTGCCCCGTGGCCCTGCCCTCTCTCACCAGCCATGGTGTTGGGTTTGACAAGGCTGCTTCCACCTTTGCCTGGGCCCTGGCCGCTCGCTCCGCTGAGTCAGCCCAATCAGAGGCTGCTTCAGGACCTGGGAAATGGGGGTGGAGGCAGGTGGTGGAGAAGGAGGGAGGCAGGCGACTGTGATGTCCACAGTGGAGCTGAGCCGGGACAGGAGGCCTAAGTGGCCTCCGAGACCCAGAGACCCAGAGCCACCTTCTGCTTCCAGTTCTTAGGGAGCCCCGGGGACACTGCGTCTCCTCGTCGTGCATTCCCACGAGATGCCTGCATGGACACGGCCCTGCCCTTGATCCGGAGCTAGTCTGAGAGCGCCCTGCGGGGCCTGGAACCAGGAGGACCCCGATTTGCTTCCTCCTGGCACCTGGAGGTGACACCTCCCACCTTTACCCAGGCCTCCCCTGGCGGGGGGGGGGGGGTTGCTGGATGCAACTTCAGGAGCCGAGTGAACCCCTGCACCTCCCCCCTCCCATAGGCTCTCGTGGAGGCCTTAAGGAGAGGCAGCCCCCGGCCACCCTCCTGCTCCAGGCCTGCCTCTGGCCCTTGCCTGCATCTGTCCTGCCCGAGACCCGGCACGGGTTCTGTTTCCTAAAGCCCCAGGACCGGGCACGTGCTGTCCCAATCCACACGCGTTTGCAGGCTCGGAGCGTT